>NW_024723921.1:0-11608 GCF_018991925.1 Homarus americanus | reverse complement strand
CCCTCTTGCAGCTCATTGGCTCATACACTCAGTAATATTCCATTAATATTGATATATCACAAAATAATAATGCCTTTGGTATTTTGAGTATTAATGAATAAACCCGCATTATTATTAAGCTTCATATAATGGCGATGTTTGCCCCAGTAGTGAACATTAAAGAGCTTCTCGTGATGCTGCTCTTGTCACATCACAGCAGTAATATGAATGACAAGTTCTTTACCTATATTTGTATGCTGTTCACTGTTGAAATATTTATATCATTTATTTGTATGCATTTTTGTTTTCTTATTTGTACCGTTATTGCATTACACTTGCCCATGGCGTCAGTTTTTTTCTTCATGTTAGACTTGTGTACACAGGAGCGCCATCTGTGAACACCATCAAGGCTCCTCCTAGCCAGAGTCGGTTTGGGGCTGAGAATATTGAAGCAGGTTACCGGACTTGTGGCTGACTGTACCTCACCATCCCGGCCTGAGAGCTTATGACCGCCTGGCCATATTTTATATTTATATTTGTGACATAACTTTTTATCGATTTACTGGATCAATTAAATGTTTTTAAAGTTGTCCATGAAAGTTTCACATTTTCAATTTGCCGGATGTAGGTCGCGCTCTGATCGGCTGAAGTTATAGTTGAGCTAAATCGTAGCAGACAGTACTACAATAGTTCGGAGATAAAGCTCACGAGAACAGGTAGTGAGAGTTGTGAGTTGTTGGTGGAGGAAGATTACAAGTGAGGATCATCCCACCACACAACACCTATCTCACCACCACCACCATACCTAACTCAGCACCTATCACCACATACCACCACCACCACCACCACCACACACCGCCGCCACCACCACCACCACCACCACTACTACCACTCAACACCACCACTACACAACACCTGCCACACTTTCATTACAACAGTATCCCGGTGTTAGTCATAAAGGCACGCCAGCACAGTGACATTTTCGGAAAAAATGTGTTGTTTAATGTTGATATTTAAGATGCAAGAACCATAACCATATGACTGGTGCTCTTATATAATGAAAATGTGCAGCTGACACCACCAAAATGAGTTTACTTTATTATTATTAACTAATCTGCAAATAGAGTTTAACAATGTTCATATTATTATTTTTTTACATCTAATACAGTTAACATTTATTATAACGGGTATGGTATAATACTGCTACTAATGATAATTATAATAACAATAATGATAATAATAATAATATTAATAATAATGATAATGGTAATGACAATAATAGTAACTACAACAACAACAATAATAATCATAATAATAATAATAATAATAATAACGATGATGATGATGATGACACACACACACACCTTGACGTAGCTCTTCACTTATATCAATAAGTTCATCCGTACATTGTCCTCGTAGTCTCCAGTCTTAATCTATACCTTTATGACGTGGGTTATGGTCGTGGGTTGTGGGTCGTATTATGGTCGTGGGTCGTAAAAGTTGATAGGTCATTTACTGTTATTGCCAAACACCTCTCTCTCTCTCTCTCTCTCTCTCCAGAAATATGAGAAGAACCATTGAACTGCAGACAAATTCCCTTGAGCTTTACCTAATCTTATTCTTTTTCTCTCCTTCCTTTCTCTCTTTCTCTTTCTCTCTCCCTCTTTCCAGATATCCAAATTTGCTTTTGGTTAGTCGTGAATTATATTGGTAAGAAAAACCATCACTTTGTAAGATTATGCTGTGAGCTTTACATAAGTTATCGGGGGAATCTGGGACACATCGGAGGTACTGAAGAATTATGGTTAACTCGCTTGATATTGCTTTTGAGAGAGAGAGAGAGCTACCTCCTCCACCACACCACCACAATGCTGACCATCCTAGCTACCACACCACCATAACGTTGACCATTCTAGGTACCACACCACCCCATAACACTGACCATCCTAGCTTCCACACCACCACAGCGCTGGTCCCTCACACTTGAACTTAACTCACGGTAGTTTCTCCTCCTTTCAAGGGCATCACTGAGAAAAATCTAAGCCATCTGAGAGTGTTGAAGATACACCTCACCACCAAGGAGAAACACTTTATGTAACATAGTGTCCAATTCTCTATAATACGGACTGCTTTGTTTACGTGTGGCCGAGATATAGTGCAGCGGGAGTGTGTTTAAAGATTCTCAGTTTACTGTTTATGAGTTTACTGAAATGTGAGACTAAAAAAGAATTATCTAAGAGCATCTTATAGTTGTTTGTAGATATACACTTTGTTTACTTATATACATATATATATATATATATATATATATATATATATATATATATATATATATATATATATATATATATATATATATATATATATATATATATATATATATATATATATATATATATATGTGTGGCTAAAATAAAATTATAGGAAGATTGGATTAGTTATATAAATACTTGGAGTTGAATTATCACAAAAGAAGATCAATTTATCGTCAATATACTTTGAGCTTTACTATTTTAAAAGATCAAATATATTGCCTTTATATAAATACTTTAAGTTTACTAATATATGTAACTAAACGTAAATCATCCTAAAGGAAACTGAAATTGATAGTGTATATATTTATCCTCAAATGTCTACAATAACTGTAGTTGTGTTGCAGTAAAAGGAGAACGTTTATTGTTGTTCAGGAGAGGCTATGAGGGTCACAAGTCACTGCAACCGTTTAATTTTTTTAACACAACAAACACGGGAGCCTTAGTGCCTGGCTATATACTACTGTTATACTAGAGAGAGAGAGAGAGAGGCAACATTTCCACCAAGACTCACATAAGAAACAGAAGGTTCAGTTTACAATCGAATTTCCAATAACAATCACAGTTAACGTTTTCTCAACCCGAGATTAAGCAGTTGTCATACCGAGTTATATACATATTTTGTTTCTGTATGATGATGATACCTGGTGTATGTGTGTGTGTGGGGGGGGGGAGACAGCTCAAATTAAAACAATATATTTTAAGTACACTCTTTTTCCGTATTTAGATTAAAAAAAAAGCGACAACTTATGGATTAGAAATGTTTGAACATTATACTTATTAGTATATAATAATTGGTGGGAAAGGTCAAGTATGATTCGTTTATAAACACCGACGTCAACACTCTAGCCTCAGGGTATCACCAGGTCAGTAGCACTAATTCTCACGGGTGAAAAATATAAAAAACAAAAGCTATAATTATATTCCTTTTCTGCAGGTTGTTGGTCTCTGGGGAAATTAGGAGTGAAAAATGACTTTCATCAATTTATAGAGAACAGATGAAGGAATTCCCCGCCAGGTGAGATAACCTGACCTTCTCTAATTAATGAAACCAACAGCCGCTCTTAATGGATTTATTGTCTGAACCAAAACAATTAAAGTGAAACAAGGATGAAGTCAATAGCCGTGATCAATACCAGGTTTTAGAGGACAAAATCATAACACAGATTCACAAGTAGTTTACACGTAGTGTGTGTGACGAAGTTTGTCATTCTCCCCAAAGTATTGATCATAACAACACCACGGCCACACATCACCACCACCGAGTGACATTGAATGTAACACCTACAATAATTACTTTGAAATTAATTAAATTTAATAATGCTTATTGGTTCACAATGAAGGGCATATTAACATAGTTCACCATTGTATAAACTAGCGAAGATATATATAAAGGGGATATAGATAAAGTTCTTATAATATCCGAGCAGGATAGGACTCAGAGCAACGGATTCAAGTTAGATAAGTTTAGGTTTAGGAGGGAGATAGGAAGGAACTGGTTCACAAATAGGGTGGTGGACGAGTGGAACAAGCTTAGCAACTTTGTAGTAAGTGCGGGAACTCTGGAAAGTTTCAAAAGGAGGCTAGATAGATTCATGGATGATAGAGAGCGGTAGTAACTCTCGACAGGAGCTGCCATGCACAGGCCAACCGGCCTATTACAGACTCCTTATTTTCTTATATATACTATATATATATATATATATATATATATATATCTTGATAAAATCACACGGGAAAATGGAAACAACGGAGCACCTTAGCTTTCGTCTTTATTCAAGACATCTTCAGAGGCAACTGGATTACATGGACAGAGAGAGGCTTAAATATACAGGGTGACCTTAAAAACATGAGGTCAGGTCATAATGATGTCATCCACTAATCCCCACACCAACACACACGTAGAGGAGCTTAAGAGAAGGGGGGGTGACGTGACTAGTCAGGTCAGGTCAAAAATAAGGGACCCACAAAATAACTATCATACATCTAGATCAAAGGTTTTCAAAGCATTTTTAACCTTGGGCCACTGACAAATAAATTTATGTAACATATTATCAGTTTTGAACTAACCATCACTAAGGTTTATTGATTTTAAACTGACCATCACTAAGGTTTATTGATTTTAATTCCTACAGTCTGTACTCACCCCTGAAGATGTGAATTACACGAAAGCGCTTGAGAACTTCGTGTTTTCTTTTTCCTTGTGGTTATCAGCATATACCTGGATCACGCGCACCTACAGTGATTTATTTGCATATATATATATATATATATATATATATATATATATATATATATATATATATTATTTCCTGTAGTAGTTTGAAAGTTCCTGATATTAGTAAAACTATTTCATTCAAAAACCTTGTACGAGCAATAGGTAACTGAGACGGCTATGGTGTTGGTGAACGCCGATGAGACTACCTCCCTTGTACTCATTATTATTGGTGGGATAACTAGGGTAAAGAAATTCATATAGCGTCTAGTCGTCCAGTATTCCAAATGCCTTTCACTTAACTTACGATAATGGCCTCCCTGGGGTCCAAATAGTGACGCATCCTTACCATGATGGTCAGCCAGCTCTCTCTCATCTCCGTGTAGTCTGGGAGAGGATTGCACTACCTCCGGCCACCTGCTACTTACCAGGAATGGGACGCTTGTCACTGTGTTAATACCAGGGGCAAATCCCGGGACTTGTAATTTGCTACAATTGTTGGGGTTTATGGTCACATTTGCAAATACTGTATTCAGCAGGCGAGGTGCGGACGTTGTTGAGGGGGGGCGTGACTCTGTGCTGTACTGTACCGTACATGGCCTCCCACAGTGACCTCGACTGGTTACGGTAAGTGGGGAGCAACTCAACGATAGGGAGGCGGCAGTAGAGACCCACAAACACGCCCCGAACACAGTACTGTATAGTCTCCGAGGTGTCAAGGGGATGGTGTTACCGTCTGGCATTATAGATATGATAATCCCGAGGCGCTCTCAGTCCACCTAGCTGTAATTGGGGAAGTGAAGGCGGTTGAGTGCAGTCTTGGCTACACGGCCTCCTTTACTTTCCGAAGACATGCTATGTAGTGTGCCGTATCCACACTGTCCCTAACTGGCAGCCATGTCTATGGGACTCACTATCACTTTTTCACAATTGAATAACTACTCGAACACCTTCAGACTCTCTCTCTTCTTAGGCAAAGGGTGGTCAGGCAGGAGCCCGACAGCTGCCACAGATCGCTGGACTTTAATGTAGCACAAAATGTCCGACACAGCTTACACGAAACAGATGACGATCCAAACATTTTCAGTTCGTAATTCGCTAATCCGTGGCCAACTGAGCTATAGCGTGAAGTGCTCTTAAAACTCCACATACCTGCCGCCTCGCATGCTGTAAAAACATACAATGCTCCGGAAACGCACCAAATATTTTGTAAACGACTCTAAAGTATTTTAACGGGGGTTTTACATCATCAGTAAACAGAAAGGTATTAAACCTTCAGCAAACATTGTATATGCATTCTGCATGAAATATGACCTATAATGTTGTTAACACTGAACAAACTGAAAAAGACTTAAAAGAATAATATTTCTTTTTGCAACCGACGTTTTTACACATCACTTTAGCTCGTGTTGTTATACAATACTGTTGTTAGGGTAATGTTTTAATATTTGCAAGACGAATGTGAATTTGTTGCCATCCGGTATAACTTACTGTACACTCCCATACTTAGTGTACATTATGTAAGAGAAAATAAACAGTTATAAACAGTAAGATAAACAATAAAAGTAAAAGTAAATTGTCCTTTTACAGATAAAGTTTACTGCAACACGAGGCAACTTCACTCAGCTGATCGTACGCGGGTGGACGGTGAGGCGAAGGAGTTCTTCTCTGGCTGGTTCACACGGGGATGATGATTACTGCCTTCCTGTGTATCGTCTGCTCTGCCTCCTCCTTATTTCCACTTTCACGGGTATTGTTTTTTCTTTTTGTTTTCGATTTTGTTTTATTATTTGTATTTTTAACTAAATATTTTCCAGATATTTTGGTTATCTAATACTTTCAAATATGTGAAATTTGGATATATGAGATAGCGCTGAGACAAGGGCGTTAAGGCCGATGTAACCCGTATATAGGGTCACAGTTAGCCATGACTAGTTCTCCATAATGCCCACACACCCATAGTACCCACACACTATCCACACACTCACACAAGGAGATACAGTGAAATAAACTGCTGTACCTAAATATTATGTAACTCAAAATATATTCCCAAAACAGCACGTTTACAGTTGAAAATAATAAAAGCATAAATAATACAAACAAAATCAATTAATATGTTTTTTATTATTTTTAAATATCAGAAATGTTGGGTCAACGCTTCTTGTTGTTCTTTGTCTTTTTCCCAGTGAAGATGTAGTCTCCCCATGGCAGGTACTGGTCCTTTTGTACATGGCAGAAAGTGGTAGTTTCCTTCTTCTTCTTGTTGTTTTGAGGTTTAGTGTGCTTTGTGGTCTGCAGTTTGTTAGATCGGGGGCCCTTCTCCTTCACCTGGCAAGGCTTCACCTCAACCTTTGAAACTTTTGTTACAGTGCGTCGGAACACCATTGTGATTTACTGACACTAACAGCTCTTTCACTGAGGTCAAATCAAAATTTGACCATACAGAAAGAATTACGGTTTAATACGGTTGGAATTTAAAGAAATTGACAACAAAATGAAGCTCTGTTTATCACTATAGTAAAGAGGGATGGTGTTTGTAGAGATGATGGATGGTGTTATAATATGTAGTGATGATGGATGGTGTTATATGTATTGATGAAGGATGGGGTTATATGTAGTAATGATGGATGGTGTTATATGTAGTGATGATAGGAGGGTAATATATGTAGTGATGATGGATGGTGTTATATATAGTGATGATGCATGATGATATATGTAGTGATGATGGTTGGTGTTATATGTAGTGATGCTGGATAGTGTTATATGTATTGATGATGGATAGAGTTATATGTAGTGATGATGGATGATGTTATATGTAGTGATGAAGGGTGGTGTTATATGTAGTGATGTTGGATGGTGTTATATGTAGTGATGATAGGATGGTTCTATATGTAGTGATGGATGGTGTTATATGTAGTGATGATGGATGATGTTATATGTAATGATGATAGGATGGTTTTATATGTAGTGATGATGGATGGTGTTATATGTAGTGATGATACATGATGTTATATGTAGTGATGATGGTTGGTGTTATATGTAGTGATGCTGGATGGTGTTATATGTAGTGATGATGGATAGAGTTATATGTAGTGATGATGGATGATGTTATATGTAGTGATGATGGGTGGTGTTATATGTAGTGATGTTGGATGGTGTTATATGTAGTGATGATGGATGATATTATATGTAGTGATGATAGGTTGGTTTTATATGTAGTGATGATGGATGGTGTTATATGTAGTGATGATGCATGATGTTATATGTAGTGATGATAGGTGGTGTTATATGTAGTGATGCTGGATGGTGTCTTATGTAGTGATGATGGATGGAGTTATATGTAGTGATGATGGATGATGTTATATGTAGTGATGATGGTTGGTGTTATATGTCGTGATGGATGGTTCTATATGTAGTGATGGTGGATGGTGTTATATGTAGTGATGATGGATCGTGTTATATGTAGTGATGATGGATAGTGTTATATGTAGTGATGATGATGGATGGTGTTATAAGTAGTGATGATGGATGTTGATATATGTAGTGATGAAGGATGGTGTTAGTAAAGATTGTGAAGTGAGATGTGGTGAAGATTGTTAAGTGAGATGTAGTGAAGATTGTGAAGTGAGATGTGGTGAAGATTGTTAAGTGAGATGTAGTGAAGATTGTGAAGTGAGATGTAGTGAAGATTGTGAAGGGAGATGTAGTGAAGATTGTGAATTAAGATGTGGTAAAGATTGTGAAGTGAGATGTAGTGAAGATTGTGAAGTAAGATGTGGTAAAGATTGTGAAGTGAGATGTAGTGAAGATTGTGAAGGGAGATGTAGTGAAGATTGTGAAGTAAGATGTGGTAAAGATTGTGAAGTGAGATGTAGTGAAGATTGTGAAGTGAGATGTAGTGAAGATTGTGAAGTGAGATGTAGTGAAGATTGTGAAGGAGATGCAGTGAAGATTGTGAAGTGTGAGATGTAGTGAAGATTGTGAAGGAGACATGTAGAAGATTGTGAAGGGAGATGTAGAAGATTGTGAAGTTAGAGGATGTAGTGAAGATTGTAGAAGGAGGATGAAAGAAGATTAGAAGGAGATGTAGTGAAGATTGTGAAGTGAGATGTAGTGAAGATTGGGAAGGGAGATGTAGTGAAGATTGTGAAGTGAGATGTAGTGAAGATTGTGAAGTGAGATGTAGTGAAGATTGTGAAGTGAGATGTAGTGAAGATTGTGAAGTGAGATGTGGTAAAGATTGTGAAGTGAGATGTGGTGAAGATTGTGAAGTGAGATGTGGTGAAGATTGTGAAGTGAGATGTGGTGAAGATTGTGAAGTGAGATATGGTGAAGATTGTGAAGTGAGATGTAGTGAAGACAGGAAGTGGAGGATGTGGTAAAATATTGTGAAGGAGATGTAGTGAAGATTGTGAAGTGAGATGTAGGGAAGATTGGTAAAGAGATGTAGAAGATTGTGAAGAGATGTAGTGAAGATTGTAAAGTGAGATGTAGTGAAGATTGTGAAGTGACATGTAGTGAAGATTGTGAAGTGAGATGTAGTGAAGATTGTGAAGTGAGATGTGGTGAAGATTGTGAAGTGAGATGAAGTGAAGATTGTGAAGTGAGATGTAGTGAAGATTGTGAAGTGAGATGTAGTGAAGATTGTAAAGTGAGATGTAGTGAAGATTGTGAAGTGAGATGTAGTGAAGATTGTGAAGGGAGATGTAGTGAAGATTGTGAAGTGAGATGTAGTGAAGATTGTGAAGTGAGATGTAGTGAAGATTGTGAAGTGAGATGAAGTGAAGATTGTGAAGTGAGATGTAGTGAAGTTTGTGAAGTGAGATGTAGTGAAGATTGTGAAGTGAGATGTAGTGAAGATTGTGAAGTGAGATGTGGTAAAGATTGTGAAGTGAGATGTAGTGAAGATTGTAGAGTGAGATGTAGTGAAGATTGTGAAGTGAGATGTAGTGAAGATTGTGAAGTGAGATGTAGTGAAGTTTGTGAAGTGAGATGTAGTGAAGATTGTGAAGTGAGATGTAGTGAAGATTGTGAAGTAAGAAGTGGTAAAGATTGTGAAGTAAGATGTGGTGTGATTAAAGGAGATGAAGATTGTGAAGGCGAGATGTAGTGAAGATTGTGAAGTGAGATGTAGTGAAGATTGTGAAGTGAGATGTAGTGAAGATTGTGAAGTGAGATGTAATGAAGATTGTGAAGTGAGATGTAGTGAAGATTGTGAAGTGAGATGTAGTGAAGATTGTGAAGTGAGATGTAGTGAAGATTGTGAAGTGAGATGTAGTGAAGATTGTGAAGTGAGATGTAGTGAAGATTGTGAAGTGGGATGTAGTGAAGATTGTGAAGTGAGATGTAGTGAAGATTGTGAAGTGAGATGTAGTGAAGATTGTGAAGTGAGATGTAGTGAAGATTGTGAAGTGAGATGTAGTGAAGATTGTGAAGTGAGATGTAGTGAAGATTGTGAAGTGAGATGTAGTGAAGATTGTGAAGTGAGATGTAGGGAAGATTGTGAAGCGAGATGTAGTGAAGATTGTGAAGGAGGATGTAGTGAAGATTGTGAAGAGATGTGGGTGAAGATTTGTGAAGTGAGATGTAGAAGATTGTGGAAGTGAGATGAAGCAGGAAGACAGAAGGAGATGTAGTGAAGATTGTGAAGTGAGATGTGGTGAAGATTGTTAAGTGAGATGTAGTGAAGATTGTGAAGTGAGATGTAGTGAAGATTGTGAAGTGAGATGTAGTGAAGATTGTGAAGTGACATGTAGTGAAGATTGAGAAGTGAGATGTAGTGAAGATTGTGAAGTGAAATGTAGTGAAGATTGGGAAGTGAGATGTAGTGAAGATTGTGAAGTGAGATGTAGTGAAGATTGTGAAGTGAGATGTAGTGAAGATTGTGAAGTGAGATGTAGTGAAGATTGTGAAGTGAGATGTAGTAAAGAATGTGAAGTGAGATATGGTGAAGATTGTGAAGTGAGATGTAGTGAAAGATTGTGAAGTGAGATGTAGTGAAGATTGTGAAGTGAGATGTATTGAAGATTGTGAAGTGAGATGTAGTGAAGATTGAGAAGTGAGATGTAGTGAAGTTTGTGAAGTGGGATGTAGTGAAGATTGTGAAGTGAGATGTAGTGAAGATTGTGAAGTGGGATGTAGTGAAGATTGTGAAGTGAGATGTAGTGAAGATTGTGAAGTGAGATGTGGTGAAGATTATGAAGTGAGATGTAGTGAAGATTGTGAAGTGAGATGTAGTGAAGATTGTGAAGTAAGAAATGGTAAAGATTGTGAAGTAAGATGTGGTAAAGATTGTGAAGTGAGATGTAGTGAAGATTGTGAAGTGAGATGTAGTGAAGATTGTGAAGTGAGATGTAGTGAAGATTGTGAAGTGAGATGTAGTGAAGATTGTGGAGTGAGATGTAGTGAAGATTGTGAAGTGAGATGTAGTGAAGATTGTGAAGTGAGATGTAGTGAAGATTGTGAAGTGAGATGTAGTGAAGATTGTGAAGTGAGATATAATGAAGATTGTGAAGTAAGATTATAAAGTAAACTGTAGTAATTGAGGTTAAACAAACGCGGGTTATTCTGTAGTGTATCCGTGTCTTGTTAACGTGGAACCAACATGGCGGTGGTTCTCAATATAGATACGTTATTTTGCCGGGAATTTCTGTCAAAACGAAATATGAATCAACCATATTTAGCCTAAATTAACCTAGCGGCTTTATTATATATTCTAAGATGTTTAAGTTGGATAGATCAGATCAGGTTAGGTTAAGTCAGGGTGGGTTAGGTTAGGTTAGTTTCGTTAATTTTGCCACTTAGAGGCTAGTTTATTGTGCCCTCCATACTCATCCTGTGAGCGGTAGCGCAAAGAGATTACAAAGTGGTGTTTGATGAGGTAGGTGGTTAAGTTAAGTTTCAACAGGTTAGGTTAGATTACGTCAGGTTGGGTTAAGTTAGGTTAGGTAGGTAATAAGTAGATAGGTTACGGTCGGTAGGTGGGAAAGTTAGGTTTGATTAGGTTAGCTTATGCCAGACGGGGAGGTTAAGTTCGATTATGTCAGGTTAGGTTCGATTATGTCAGGTTAGGTTAGATTACGTCAGGTTAGGTTAGATTATG
>NW_024723920.1:0-14666 GCF_018991925.1 Homarus americanus | reverse complement strand
CTCAGACACTCCCAGGTACACCTCAGACACTCCCAGGTGCACCATGCCACTCCCAGTGCACCTCTGAAACTCCCAGGCACACCTCTGACCTCCCAGGTACACCGCTGACCTCCCAGGTACACCGCTGACACTGCCAGATACACCTCTGACCTCCATGTACACCTCAGATGCCTTCAGGTACACCTCAGACATTCCCAGGTGCACCTCTGGCCTCCCAGGTACACCTCTGACACTCTCAGGTACACCGCTGTCCTCCCAGGTACACCTGACGCTCCCAGTTACACCCCAGACAATCCCAGGTACACCTCAGACACTCCCTGGTACACCTCTAACCTCCCAGGTACCTATGGCCTCCCAGGTACACCTCTGACACTCCTGGTACACCTCTGACACCTCCCAGGTACACCAATGACACTCCCAGGTACACCTCTGACACTCCGAGGTACACCTCTGACACTCCCAGGTTCACCCTGACCTCCTGGTACACCTCTGACACTCCCAGGTACACCAATGACCTCCCACGTACACCTCTGACACTTCCAGGTACACCTGACCTTCCAGGTACACCAATGACACTCCCAGGTACCGCTGACACTCCGGTACACCGCTGACACTCCCAGGTACACCTCTGACACTCGCAGGTGCAGCTCAGACACTCCCTGGTACACCTCTGACACTCCCAGGTACACCAATGACCTCCCAGGTACCTCTGACCTCCCAGGTACACCTGTGACCTCCCAGGTACACCTCTGACACTATCAGGAACACCTCTGACGCTCTCCCTAGGTACACCTCTGGCACTACCAGGTACACCTCTTGACACTCCCAGGTACACCTCTGATACTCCCAGGTACACCACCCCTGGCCTCCCAGAGTACACCTCCGACACTCCCAGGTACACCTCTGACACTCCAGGTACACCTCCTGACACTCCCAGAGTACCTCTGAGCCTCCCAGGTACACTTTGACACTTCAGATACACCGCTGTCACTCCCAGGTACACCCCCTGACACTCCTGGTACATCTCTAACAATCCCAGGTACACATAAGACAATCCAAGGGTACACCTCTGACACTTCCAGGTACCTCCTAACAATCCCAGGTACCTCTGGTCTCCCAGGTACACCATGACACTCCAGGTACACCTCCGACACTCCCAGGTGCACCTCTGACCTCCCAGGTACACCTCTGACACTTCAGGTACACCTCTGATACACCCAGGTACCTTGCAGCCTTCCAGATACACCCCTGTCCTCCAGGTACACCCTGACACTCCCAGGTACACCTCTAACAATCAGTACACCTCAGACAATCCAAGGTACACCTCTGTGCTTCCAGGTACACACCCTAAACTTCCAGGTACATCTCTGACACTCCCAGGTACACCAATGACACTCCCAGGTACACCACCCTGACACTACCAGGTACACCTCTGACACTCCCAGGTACTCGACGCTCCCAGGTGCCTCCTCCGACACTCCCCAAGAGCCACCTCCTGACCTCCAGGTACCTCCCAACCTCCCAGGTACACCGCCCCAACCTCTCAGGTATGCCTCCGACACCTCCCAGGTACACCTCCTGACACTCCAGGTACACCTCTGACGCTCCCAGGTGCACCTCTGATGCTCCCAGATACACCTCCGATACTT
Organism: Homarus americanus; assembly: GCF_018991925.1. Lineage (NCBI taxonomy): Eukaryota > Metazoa > Arthropoda > Malacostraca > Decapoda > Nephropidae > Homarus > Homarus americanus. The sequence goes on along the minus strand of NW_024723920.1, from coordinate 13,017 downwards.
CCAGGTACCTCCGTCTCCCAGGTACACGTCCGATACTTCCAGGTACACCTCCCGATTCTCCCAGGTATGCCTCAGGCACTCCCTGGTTCACCACTGACACTCCTGGTACACCTCTCCTCCCAGGTACCTCTCCACCTCCCAGGTACACCTCCATTGCTCCCAGGTACCTCCGATACTCCCAGGTACTCCTCCCAGCCTCACTGGTACACCTCTGACAATCCCAGGTACACCTCCTGATACTCCCAGGTACACCTCTGACACTCCCAGGTACACCAGCCAACACTCCCAGGTACCTCTGACGCTCCCAGGTACACCACCAGCACTACCAGGTACACCTCTGACGCCTCCCAGGTACTCCTTGACCCCGCTCCAGGTACTCCTCCGACACTCCCAGGAACGTTTTGACACTCTTGGGTACACCTCTGACACTCCCAGGTGCACACCGCTGACACTCCCAGGTACACCATGACACTGCCAGGTACACCTCAGACACTGCCAGGTACCGTCACTCACTCCCAGGAATAGCTCCAGAACACTCCCAGGTACCTCAGACACTCCCAGGTGCACCTGTGACACTCAAAGTGCACCTCTGGCCTCCCAGGTGCCTCGGGTGCTCCCAGGTGCACCTGCTTGACACTCTGGGGTGCACCTCTGACCCCACTCCCAGGCACACCTCTGACACTCCCAGGTGCACCTCAGACACTCCAGGAACACCGCTCACACTCCCAGGTACCTCTGACACTCCAAGGTACACCTCCTGACACTCCCAGGTACATCTCCGACACTCCCAGGTACACTTCTCCACCTCCCAGGTGCCTGTGACCTCCAGGTACACCTCCGACACTCCCAGGTGCACACCTCTGACCTCCTGGGTACTCCTCTGACACTCCCTGGGCCTCTGGCCTCCCAGGTACACCTCTTACACTCCTGGTTCTCCCCTGGCCTCCCAGAGTACCCCATCCTGACCTCCAGGTACACCTCCCAGCACCCCCGAGATTACACCTGCTTGACACTCCCTGAGTACACCTCCGACACTCCCAGGTACTTCACTGACATTCCCTGGTACACCTCCGACACTCCCAGGTACCACATCTACCCGGCCACTCCCAGGTACATCTCTGACACCCCCAGGTACACCTCTTACACTGCCAGGTACACCTCCGACACTCCCAGGTACACCTCTGGCTCTCCAGGCCACACCTCCGATATTCCCCATTTTGCCTCCGATACTCCAGTGCACATTTGACACTCCAGGTACTCACTGACACTCTCTGGTACACCTCCTGACACTCCCAGGTACACCTCTGGCCTCCCAGGTACACCTCCGATGCTCCCAGGTACACCTCAGACACTCCTGGTTCTGCCTCTGACACATATGGTTTCACCTCTGAGCACTCCTGGTACACCTCTGTTGCTCCCAGGTAAACCCAGACACTCCCAGATGCACCTCCAACCCTCCCAGGTACACCTCTGACCTGCTGAGTACTCCTTTGAAACTCCCAGGTACCTCAGGCCTCCAGGTACCTCAGGTTTCCCAGGTACTCCTCCCTACTTGCAAAAGGTACACCTCCTGACTTGCTCAGGTACTTCAACACACCCAGGTACACCCCAATGCTCCCAGGTACACCTCCTGACACTTCCAGATACACCTCTGACTCCCAGGTACACCAGCCCAGCACTCCCAAGTACACCTTTGATATTCCATGTACACAACTGACACTACCAGGTACACTTGTTTCTCCCAAGTGCACCTCTGACACTCCAGGCACACCTCGGACACTCCCAGGAACACCTCGAACACTCCCCAGGTACAGTGCTCCCACAATCCCAGGCCATCTCAGGCACTCTGGGTACACCTCCTGACACTTCCAGGTACACCTGACGCCACGGGTACCCCCCTGACCTTCAGGTACCTCTGACACTCCCAGGTACACCAGCTGACACTCCCAAGTGCACCACTGACACCTGGTACACCTCTGACCCCACTCCCAGTTTTCACCAATGACACTCCCAGGTGCCTCCCCAACCTCCCAGGTACACACTCTGATACGCCCAGGTATACCTCTGACACTACCAGGTACGCCTGACACTGGAGTACACCTCTGACAGTCCTAGGTACACCTCTGACACTCCCATAGGTACACCTCTGATACACCCAGGTATACTCCCAACCTCCCAGGTACACCGCTGACTCCAGGTACACCGCTGACAATGCAAAATACACCTCCTGACATTCCATGTACACACTCAGACACTTCAGGTATACCTCAGAACACTCCAGGTACACCTCAGACACTCCAAGTACCTCTGACATTCCCAGGTACACGCTGTCTCCAGGTACACCCTGACACTCCCAGTTACACCCCTTAATGCTCCAGGTACACACTCTAACAATCCCAGGTACACCTCAGACAATCCCAGAGTACACCTCCTGACACACTTCCAGGTACCCCACCCTAAAACTTCCAGGTACACATCTTTGACACTCCCAGGCTTCAATGACACTCCATTTCCTGACACTCCCTGGTACACCTCTGACACTCCCAGGTAAACCAGCCAGCACACTCAGGTACACCTCTGACACTTCAGGTACACCCCTGACACTTCAGGTACACCAATGGCTTGCTCCCAGGTACACCGCTGACTCCCAGGTACACCGCTGACACTGCAAGGTACACACTCCAGACACTGCCAGGTACACCTCAGACTCTCCCAGGTAAGCTCGAACACTCCAGTAACACCTCCAGACACTCCCAGGTGCACCTGTGGCACTCCCAAGTGCCTCCTGACACTCCCAGGCACGCCTCCTGACCTCCCAGGTTCACCTCAGTTGCTTCCAGGTACACCGCTGACTCCCAGGTACACCTCTCCTGACACTCCCAGGTGCCTACGCTGACACTCCCAGGTGCACCTCCGACCTTCCTGGGTACACCTCTGACACTCCCAGGTACACCTCTGGCCTCCCAGTTTCACCTCCGGCCTCCCAGTTACACCCCAACCTCCCAGGTATACCCTAACACTCCCAGGTACACCTCTGATACTCCCAGGTACACTTCTGACACTTCCAGATACACCACTGTCACTCCCAGGTACACCCCTGACACTCCCCAGGTACACCTTCTCGTCTGGGTACACCTCAGACAATCCCAGGTACCTCTGACACTTCAGGTACATCGGCCTCCCAGGTACACCAATGACACTCCAGGTATACCACTGACACTGAGTACACCTCCTGACATTCCCCAGGTGCTCCTTTGACGCTCCCAGATGCTCCTCCGACACTCCCAAGAACACCTCTGACACTCCCAGGCACCTCCCCAACACCAGGTATGCCTCCCTCACTCCCAGGTACAGCTCAGACCTCCCAGGTACACACCTCGGGCCTCCCATGTGCACCTGTGCCACTCGGTGCACCTCTGGAAACTCCCAGGCACACCTCTGACACTCCCAGGTACACCGCTGACACTCCCAGGTACACCACCCGAGCACTGCCAGATACACTCTGACCTCCATGCCACACCTCAGACACTTCCAGGTACACCTCAGACATTCCCAGGTACACCTCTGACACTCCCAGGTACACCTCTGACTTTCTCAGGTACACCGCTGTCACTCAGGTACACCTGACGCTCCCAGTTACACCCCAGACAATCCCAGGTACACCTCAGACACTCCCTGGTACCTCCTGCTTTACTCCCAGGTACACCAATGACACTCCCAGGCCACACCTCTGACACTCCTGGTACACCTCCTGACCTCCCAGGTACACCAGCCAACCTCCCAGGTACACCTCTCTGACACTCCGAGTACCTCCCCTGACCTCCCAGGTTCACCACCCCAACCTCCCTGGTACACCTCTGACACTCCCAGGTACACCAATGACACTCCCACGTACACCTCTGGCCTTCCAGTGCTGACTTGCTTCAGGTACACCAATGACACTCCAGGTACACCGCTGACACCCCCAGGTACACCACTGACACTCCCAGGTACCTCTGACACTCCCAGGCTCAGCTCAGACACTCCTGGTACACCTCCTGACACTCCCAGGTACACCAGCCAGCACTCCCAGGCACACCTCCTCTAGGTTCACCTCTGACCTACCAGGTACACCTCTGACACTCCAGGTACACCTCTGGCATTCCCAGGTACCTCTGACACTCCCAGGTACACCTCTGATACGCCCAGGTATACCTCTGACACTCCCAGGTACACCGCTGACACTCCCAGGTACACCGCTGACAATGCAAAATACACCTCTGACATTCCATGTACACCTCAGACACTTCCAGGTATACCTCAGACACTCCCAGGTACACCTCAGACACTCCCAGGTACACCTCTGACATTCCCAGGTACACCGCTGTCACTCCCAGGTACACCCCTGACACTCCCAGTTACACCCTTGACACTCCCTGGTACACCTCTAACAATCCCAGGTGCACCTCAGACAATCCCAGGTACACCTCTGACACTTCCAGGTACACCCCTAAAACTTCCAGGTACATCTCTGACACTCCCAGGAACACCAACACGACACTCCCAGGCACACCACATCGACACTCCCCTGGCACACCTCTGACACTTCCAGGTACACCCCCTGACACTTCCAGGTACACCAATGACACTCCCAGGCACACCGCTGACACTCCCCAGGCACACCGCTGACACTGCATACACCTCAGACACCGGCACAGGCACACCTCAGACTCCCTCCCCAGGTAAAGCCTGTGACACTCCCCAGTAACACCTCAGACATTCCCAGGTGCACCTTGTGACACCCCAAGTGCACCTCTGACACTCCCAGGCACACCTCTGACATTCCCTAGGTACACTCAGACACTTCCAGGTACACTGCTGACATCCCCAGGCACACCTCCGACACTCCCCAGGTACACCTATGACACTCCCAGGTACACCTCCGACACTCCCAGGTACACCTATGACACTCCCAGGTACACCTCTGACACTCCCAGTTTCACCTCCGACACTCCCAGTTACACCCTAGACACTCGCAGGTACACCTCTAACAATCCCAGGTACACCTCAAACAATCCCAGGTATACCTCTGACACTTCCAGGTACACCCCTGAAACTTCCAGGTACATCTCTGACACTCCCAGGAACACCAATGACACTCCCAGGTACACCACTGACACTACCAGGTACACCTCTGACACTCCCAGGTACACAGCTGACACTCCCAGGTACACCGCTGACACTGCCAGGTACACATCAGACACTGCCAGGTACACCTCACTCACTCCCAGGTACAGCTCAGACATTCCCAGGTACACCTCAGACACTCCCAGGTGCACCTGTGCCACTCCCAAGTGCACCTCTGAAACTCCCAGGCACACCTCTGACACTCCCAGGTACACCGGCGACACTCCCAGGTAAACCGCTGACACTGCCAGATACACCTCTGACACTCCATGTACACCTCAGACACTTCCAGGTACACCTCAGACATTCCCAGGTACACCTCTGACACTCCCAGGTACACCTCTGACACTCCCAGGTACACCGCTGTCACTCCCAGGTACACCCCTGACACTCCCAGTTACACCCCAGACAATCCCAGGTACACCTCAGACACTCCCCTGGCACACCTCTGGCCTCTCAGGTACACCACCCAAGCACTCCTGGTACACCTCTGACACTCCCAGGTACAGCAATGACACACTCAGGTACACCTATGACACTTCCAGGTACACCCCTGACACTCCCAGGTACACCTCTGACACTCCCAGGTACACCTTTGACACTCCCAGGTACTACACTGACATTCCCTGGTACACCTCTGACACTCCCTGGTACACCTCCGACACTCCCAGGTACACATCTGACACTCCCAGGTACATCTCTGACACCCCCAGGTACACCTCCTACACGGCCAGGTACACCTCCAACACTCCCAGGTACACCTCTGGCACTCCCAGGCACACCTCCGATATTCCCAGGTACACCTCCGATACTCCCAGGTGCACATTTGACACTCCCAGGTATTCCACTGACACTCTCTGGTACACCTCTGACACGCTCTGGTTCACCTTTGACACTCCCTGGTACACCTCTGAGACTCCCAGGTACACCTCAGACACTCCCAGGTGCACCTCCAACCCTCCCAGGTACACCTCTGACACTGATAGGTACTCCTCTGAAACTCCCAGGTACACCTCAGACACTCCGAGGTACACCTCAGACACTCCGAGGTACACCTCAGACATTCCCAGGTACTCTTCTGACACACCAAGGTACACCTCTGACACTCCCAGGTACACTTCTGACACACCCAGGTACACCTCTGATACTCCCAGGTACACCTCTGACACTTCCAGATACACCTCTGACACTGGCACACTTCAACAATCCCAGGCACACCTCAGACAATCCAAGGCACACCCTGATCACTCCAGCACTCTGAAACCCAGGCACATCTCTGACACTTGCGGCACACCAATGACACCCCAGGCACACCACTGACACTACCCAGGCACACCCCCTGACACTTGCGTACCTTGACGCCCTAAGTACCTCCGACACCCCAAGAACACTCTGACTAATTCTGCAAGTACACCACACTCCCTGCACACCGGGGCTGACACTCTCAGGCATACCTCCGACACTCCCCAGGCACACCTCTGACACTCCCAGGCACACCTGACACCAGGCACACTGATACTCCCCAGATACACCTGATACTTCCAGGCACACCTCCGATACACCCCAGGCACACCTGATACTCCAGGCACATCCCCGATTCTCCCAGGCATACCCCAGACACTCTGCCCAACACCACTGACACCCTGGCACACCTCTCACACTCCTGCAGGCCTCACACTCCCTGGTACACCTGATACTCCCAGGCACACCTCCTGATACCCCAGGCAATTCTCTGACACACCACTGGTACACCTCTGACAATCCCAGCACTCTCTGATACCCCAGGCACACTCTGACACTCCCAGGCACACCAATGACACTCCCCAGGCACACCTCTGACACTCCCAGGCACACCACTGACACTACCAGGTACACTCTGACACTCCCAGGTACTTTGACGCTCCCATGGTACCTCCGACACTCCCAGGAACACGTTTGACACTCCCAGGCACACCCTGACACTTGCACACTGCTGACACTCCCAGGTACACTGCTGACACTGCCAGGTACACCTCAGATACCGCCAGGTACACGTCACTACCCAGAAGCCCAGACACCAGGCACACCAGACACCCCAGGTGCACCCAGACACCAAAGCACCCTGACACACTGGTACACCAGAGGCCCAGGTGCACCCAGACACTCACAAGCGCACTCTGACACCCCTGCAAGACACACCTCTGACACTCCCAGGTACACCCCAGACACTCCAGAACACCACACACCCCTGGTGCACACCCCTGACACTCCAAGGCACACCTCTGACACTCTAAGGTACATCTCCGACACCCCAGAACACCACACCCCAGGCACACTCTGACACTCCCCAGGCACATTCTCCGACACTCCCCAGGCACACTCTGACACTTTGTGTACCTCTGACACTTGGTACAAACTGACACTCCCCAGGTACACCTCTACACTTGCCCCCTGACACCCCAGGCACACATCTGACACCCTGTGCACACTCTGACACCCCCAGTTACACCTGTGACACCCTGGCACACCTCCGACACCCCAGGCACCACTGACATTCCCTGTACACCTGACACCCAGGCACACACATCTGACACCCCACATCTCTGACACCCCAGGTACACACTCTACACTGCCAGGTACACCTCCGACACCACAGGCACACCTCTGGCACTTGCACACCTCTGATATTCCCCAGGTACACTCTGATACCCCAGCACACTTGACACTTGGGTACCCACTGACACTCTGGCACACTCCCTGACACTCCCCAGGCACACCTCTGACACTCCCCATAAGGCACACCTGATACTCCCAGGTACAGCCCTGTGACACTCCCTGGGTCACTTGACACGCTGCCCAGGTTCACCTGACACTCCTGAAGACCTCGACACTCCTGGTGCAAACCTCAAGAGCCCCAGGTGCACCTCCAACCTCCCAGGTACACTGACACTGCCAGGCACCTTGAAACTCCCCAGGCCACCAAGATACCTGAGGCACACTGTCAATTCTGAGGTGTACCCTCAGACATTCCTGTGTACCTTCTGACACACACCAAGGCACACCTCTGGATTAATTCCCCAGGCACACTTCTGACACACCCAGGTACACCTTCTGATACTCCCAGGTACACCCCCTGATGACTTCCAGATACACCTCTGACACTCCCCAGGTACACACCATCAGACACCCCCAAGTACACTCAGTCTTGGGTACAATAACTGACACTCACCAGGCACACTTGTGACACCTGCACCTCTGACACTTGCAGCACACTCGACACTTAGGAACACTTGACACTCCTGTGTACAGTGCTCAATTCTATGTACCTCTGACACCTGCACACCTCTGACAATCCCAGGCACATCTCAGGCACACCTCTGACACTTCCAGGCCACCCCTGACACTTACAGGTACACCCCTGACACTTCCAGGCACACCTCTGACACTCCCCAGGCACACCAACACACTCCCACACACCACTGACACTGCACACCCCTGACACCCCAGCTCAACCACGACACTCACAGGCATACCCCACTCCCAGGTACACTCTGATACGCCCAGGTATACTCTGACACTACCAGGCACACTTGACACCTAAGGCACTTTATTAATTTAGTACACTCTGACAATTGGTGTACACCTCTGATACGCCCAGGCATACCTCTGACACTCCCAGGCACACCGCTGACACTCCAGGCACACCAGCTGACAATGCAAATACACTGACATTCCATGCACACCAGACACTTCCAGGCATATCTCAGACTCCCAGGCACACCCCAGACACCCCAGGCACACTCTGACATTCCCCAGGTACACTGCTGTCACTCCCAGGTACACCCCTGACACCCCAGGCCACACCCTTGACACTCCCCACTACACTTAACAATCCCAGGTACACCAGACAATCCCAGGCACACTCTGACACTCTATACACCCCTAAAACCTAGAGTACATTTCTGACACTTCAGCAACAATTCAATGACACCCCAGGCACACCACTGACACCCCTTGCACACCACCAGACACTCCCCAGGCACCACCAATGACACACCAGGCACACTCTGACACTTCCAGGTTCACCCCTGACACTCCAGGCACACCAATGACACTCCAGGCACACGCTGACACCCCACACTGCTGACACTGCAGGCACACCCCAGACACACTGCCAGGCACACCCCAGACTCTGGTGCCCAGACACTCCCAGCAACACCAGACACTCTTAGGCAATTCCAGACACTCCAAGTGCACCCTGACACCCCAAGCAATGCCTCTGACACCCCAGGTTCAACACCTCAGACACTTCCAGGCCACCGACACCCCAGGCACACGTCCACACTCCCAGGTACACCGCCGCTGACACTCCAGGTACACCTGACACCCCAGGTACACCCTGACACTCCCAGGTACACCCTAACACTCCCAGTTTCACTCTCCTGACACTCCAGCCACACCCCCTACACTCCCAGGCATACCCCTGACACTTGGTGCACCTCTGATAATTCCCAGTACACTTGACACTTCCAGATACACTGCTGTCACTCCCAGGTACACCCCTGACACTCCAGGCACACCGCTAACAATCACAGGCACACCTCAGACAATCCCAGGCACTCTGACACCTAAGGCACATCTCTGACACCCCAGGTACACCAATGACACCCCAGGCACACCACTGACCACCACCAGGTACACTGACATCTGTACTCCTTTGACGCTCCCAAGATACCTCCGACACTCCCCAAGAACACCCTGACACCCCAGGCACACCTTCTGACACTGCCAGTATACCACTCACTCCCCAGGCACAGCCTGTGACAACCCCAGGCACACCTCAGACACTCCTGCACACCCCTGACACTCCTGTACACACACGACACTCTAGGTACACTCAGACACTTCCAGGTATACCAGACACTTGCGTACAATCAGACACCCTGTACACTGACATTCCCTATACAATAGCTGTCACCTGGTACACTCTGACACTCCTTAAAGCCACTTTGACACTAGCACCCCAATCCCAGGCACACCTCAGACAAATCCCAGGCACACCTCTGACACTTCCTGGGCACACCCCCAAAACTTCCAGGCACATCTCTGACACTCCCAGGCACAACAATGACACTCCCCAGGTACACCACTGACACCCTGGCACATCTCTGACACTCCCAGGCACAGCAATGACACACTAGGCACACCCTGACACTTCCAGGCACACCCTGACACTTCCAGGTACACTAATGACACTTGCACACTGCTGATAACCCCAGGTATGCTGACACTGCAAGGCACACCAGACACTGCCAGGCCCCAGACCTCCCAGGTAAAGCCCAGACATCAGCAACACCAGACACTCCCCAGGTGCACTCCAGACACTCCTGGCAGCACCTCTGACACCCCAGGCGCACCTTGACACTCCCCAGGTACACCCCCAGACATCTCCAGGCACACCACACACTGCACACCCTGACACCCCAGGCACACCGCGATTCCCAGGCACACCTGACACTCCCAGGCACTCTGACACTCCCAGGCACACCCTGACACCCCAGCTCACCTCCTGACACTCCAGCCACCCTGACACTCCCAGGCACACCCCTGAACTCCAGGCACACCTCTGACACTTGTGCACACCACACCCCAGTACACCTTGACACTCCCAGTTTCACTCCGACACCTCTAGGCCACACTCCTGATACTCCCAGGCACACCCCCTGACGACTTCAGGCACACCTTCTGATAATTCTAGTACACTTTGACACTTCCAGATACACCACACACCCCAGGTACACCCCCTGACACTCCTGGTACACCTCCAACAATCCCAGGTACACTCTACAGACAATCCAAGTACACTTGACACTTCAGGTACACCCCTGAAACTTCCAGGTACATTCTGTCAATTGAGGCACACCAATGACACTTAGTACACCACTGACACTACCAGGTACACTGACAGACTTGGCAGTACCCTTGACGCCCCCAGGTACCTCCGACACTCCCAAGAACACCTCTGACTTGGTGTGCCACCCCTGACACTCCCCAGGCACACCGCTGACACCTTGGGTGGCACACCCGACACTCCCCAGGCACACCTCTGACACTCCTGCACACCTCTGACACTCCCCAGGCACACCTCTGATACTCCCCAGACACACCTCCTATACTCTGGTGCACACCTCCTGATTACCCCAGGTACACCTGATACCTAAGGCACACACCTCGATCCTCCCAGGTATACCTCAGACACCCTGGTTCACTCTGACACTTGCCACCTCTGACACCTAGGCACACCTTCACCCCAGGCACACCTCCTGATTACTCCCAGGCACACCTCCATACCCCAGGTACTCTGACACTCACTACACTCTGACAATCCCAGGTACACTTGATAATTCCCCAGGCACCCTGACACTCCCAGGTACACTAATGACACTCCCAGGTACAATTCCTGACACCCCCAGGCACAATTCACTGACACTACCAGGCACACCTCTGATTCCCAGGCACTTTGACGCTCCCAGTACCTCTCCTGACACTCCCAGAACACGTTTTGTCACTCCAGGTACACCTCTGAACTCCCAGGTGTTCAACTGCTGACACTCCTATACACTGCCGACACTGCCAGGCACAACTTCAGACACTGCCAGGCATACCACCTGACTCCCAGAACAGCCCAGACAGGGACTGCGCACACCCCAGACATTCCAGGCACCAGACACTCCAAAGTGCACCTCTGACACTCCCCAGGCACACCTCAGACATCTCCCAGGTGCACCTGTGATACCACAGCACTTCTGACACTCCCCAGCACACTGACACCCCAGTGCACACCCTCAGACACTCCAGGCACACCGCCCACACCCCAGGTACACCTCTGACACCCAACAGTACACCCCTGACACTCCCAGATACATCTCCGACACCCCAGGCACACTTCACACTTGCACATCTCCCTGATTGACTTGCACACCTTTACACCTTGGTACACCTTGACACCCCAGGTACCTAATGACATTCCCTGGCACACCTTTGACACTCCCTGGTACACCTGACACTTGTACACATCTGACCACCCTGGGCACATTCTGACACCCCAGGTACACCTTCTACACTGCCAGGTACACCTGACACTCCCCAGGCACACCACACCCCAGCACACCTGATATTCCCCATGGCACACCCATAATTCCCAGCACATTTGACACTCCCCAGGTACTCCACTATTAATCAGTACACTCTGACACTCCCAGGCACACCTCTGACACTTATGTTAACTCTGATAATTCTTATAAGTACACCTCAGACACCTTGGGTTCAATTCTGACACGCTATGGTTCACTCTGACAATCAAGCACTCTGACACCCCAGGCACCCCAGATGACTCCAGGCACCTCCAGCCCTCCCAGGCACACCCCTGACAGTCGCCAGGCACTCTGAACCCCAGGCACACCCTGAGGCACACCAGACACCTGAGCACCAGATATTCCCAGGCACTCTGACACACCACAGCACACCTCTGACACTCCCCACAGTTCTGACACACCCAGGCACACCTCTACCCCAGGCACACTCTGACACCTATGACACAATTCTGACACTCTAGTGGGCCACCACTCTGCCACACCTTGATACCCCATGCCACACCACGACACTACCACAGGTACACTTCAGACACTCCCAAGTGCACCCTGACACTCCCAGCACCCCGGACACTCCCAGAACACCACAGACACTCCCAGGCCAGTGCTCACACTCCAGGCACACCTCTGACACCCCAGGCACACCTCTGGACAACTCACAGGCACATCTCAGGCACCCCAGGCACACCCCTGACACTCCAGGCACACCCTGACACTTACA
>NW_024723919.1:0-5569 GCF_018991925.1 Homarus americanus | reverse complement strand
CCCGCCCTCACACCCCGTTTCATGGCACTGAAGGGGTGCCCGGCCCTCACACCCCGGCTCATGGCCCTGAAGGGGAGCCCGGCCCTGAGGCCCCGGGTCTTGTCACTGAAGGGGTTCCCGGCCCTCACACCCCAGGTCATGTCACTGAAGGGGTTCCCGGCTCTCATACCCCGGGTCATGGCACTGAAGGGGTGCCTGTCCCTCACACCCTGGGTCATGGTGCTGAAGGGGTGCCTGGCTTTCACACCCCGATTTATGGCACTGAAAGGGTGCCTGGCCCTCAAACCCCGGGTCATGGTGTCGGAGGGGTGCCCGGCCCTCACACCCCTGGTCATGTCACTAAAAAGGTGCCCGGCCCTCACACCCCGGGTCATGGCACTGAAAGGGTTCCCGGCCCTCATACCCCGTGTCATGTCACTGAAGGGGTGCCCAGCTGTCACACTCCGGATCATGGCACTTAAGGGGTGCCTAGCCCTCACACCCCGGGTCATGGTACTGAAGGGCTGCACGGTCCTCACACCCCGGGTCATGGTGCTGATGGGGTGCCCGGCCCTCATACCCCGGATCATGGTGCTGGAGGGGTGCCCGGCCATTACATCCCGATTCATGGCACTGAAATCGAGCCCGGCCCTCATACCCCGGGTCATGGCACTGAAAAGGTGCCCGGCCCTCACACCCTGTGTCATGTGAAGGGGTGCCCGGCCCTCACACTCCGGTTCATAGCTCTGGTGCCCGGTTTAATTCGCTTCCTACGGTTAATTTCCGAAGCGGTGCCCGGCACTTCGGTCTGGCGGCGCCAGCGGCGCCCCGCCCCAACACCGTGGTCTGGCGTCATTTATAGTGTTTGAGGTCACACCTGGGTCATGGTGTTGAGGGTGCTCTGAGCCCTTGACACCTGTCATGTGAAGGGGTGCCCGGCACACACACCCTTTTTCAAAGCACTGTATGGGTGCCCGGCACTCACAACCAGGTTTATGGCACTGAAAGGGTGCCCGGCCCTCACACCCCAGGTCATGTCACTGAAGGGAAGCCCGGCCCTCACACCCCGGGTCATGGCACTGAGGGGGTGCCCGGCCCGCACACCCCGGGTCATGTCACTTAAGGGGTGCACGGCCCTCACACCCCGGGTCATGGACCTAAAGGGGTGCCTGGCCTTCACACCCCGGATCATGGGTTTTAAGCGGTTCCCAGTCCTTACACCATGGGTTTATGGAGGGCGGGGGTACTCGGCCATCACACCTCGATTCATGGCACAGGGGTGCCCGCCCACACCCTGGGTCATGTCACATGAGTGCACGGCCTTGCACCCTGGGTCATGGACTCAGGCAAGTTCGGGTTGCCACCCCGGGCCGCGCTGGAAGCGGTTCCCGGTCCTCACACCACGGGTCATGGAGCCGAAGGGGTGCCCGGCCATCACACCGCGATTCATGGCACTGAAAGGGTCCCCGGCCCTCACACCCCGGGTCATGGCAATGAATAGGTGCCCGGCCGTTACACCCCAGTTCATAGTACTGTCGGGGTGCCCGGGCCTCACACCCCGTTCCATGGCACTAAAGGGATGCCAGACCCTCACACCCCGGCTCATGGCACTGAAGGGGTGCCCGGCCCTAAAGCCCCGGGTCATGTCACTGAAGAGGTGCCCGGACCACACACCCCTCGCCATGGCACTGAAGGTATGCCGGGCCCTCACACCCCTGGTCATAGAGCTAAACGAGTGCCCGGCCCTCACCCCCCGGGTCATGGGGCTGAAGGGGTGCCCAGCCTTCAGCCCCCGGGTCATGGCACTGAAGGAGTGACCGGGCCTCACACCCCGGGTCATGGCACTGAAAGGGTTCCCGGCCCTCACACCCCGGGTCATGGTGCTGGATGGGTGCCCGGCCCACACACCCCGGGTCATGTCACTGAAGGGGTGCCCGGCCCTCACACCCCAGGTCATGTCACTGAAGGGTTGCCCGTCCCTCACACCTCGGGTAATGGCACTGAAGGGGTGCCTGGCGCTCACACCCCGGGTCATGATGCTGAAGGGGTGCCCGGCTTTCACACCCCGATTCATGGCACTGAAAGGGTGCCCGGCCCACACACCCCGGGTTATGTCACTAAAGGGATGCCCGGCCCTCACACCCCGGGGCATGGTGCTGATCCAGGGTGTAAGGGCCGGGCTCGATTTCAGTGCCAAAAATCGGGGTGTGAGGGCCGGGCACCCCATCAGCACAATAACCCGGGGTGTGAGGGCCGGGAACAGCTGCAACCCCATGTCCCGGGGTGTGAGGGCCGGGCACCCCTTTAGTGACATGACCCGGGGTGTGAGGGCCAGGAACCCCTCAGACACCATGACCCGGGGTTTGAGGGCCGGGACCCTTTCAGTGCCATGAATCGGGGTGTGAAAGCCGGGCATCCCTTCAGCACCATGAACCGGGGTGTGAGGGCCAGGCACCCCTGCAGTGCCATGACCCGGGGTGTGAGGGACGGGCACCCCTCCAGCATCATGACCCGGGGTGTGAGGGGCGGGAACCGCTTCAACCCCATGATCTGTGGTGTGAGGGCTGGGCACCCCTTTAGGTCCATGACCCGGGGTGTGAGGGCCTTGCATCCTTTAAGTGCCATGACCCGGGGAGTGATTGCTGGGGACGCTTTCAGTGCCATGAATCGGGGTGTGAAAGCCGGGCACCCCTTCAGCACCATGACCCGGGGTGTGAGGGCCAGGCACCCTTTCAGTGCCGTGACCCGGAGTGTGAGGGCCAAGCACCCCTTCAGTGACATGACACCGGGTTGTGAGGGCCGGGCACCCCTCCAGCACCATGACCCCGGGTGTGAGAGCCGGTAACCGCTTCAACCCCATGACCCGTGGGGTGAGGGCCGGGCACCCCTTTAGGTCCATGACCCGGGGTGTGGGGCCGTGCACCCTTTCAGTGCCATGACCCGGGACGTCAGGGCCGGGCAACCCTTCAGTGCCATGAGCCGGGATGTGAGGGCCGGGCACCCCTACAGAGAGCAATGAACCAGAGTGTGGAGGGCCGCACCCCTTCACATGACATCGGGGTGGAGGGTTGCACCTTTTCAGTGCTGGGTTAAGTGACCTGGGGGTGGCGGGAGGGGGCCGGGCACGCCTTTCAGAGCTATGACCAAAGGGAGGCCGCATTTTTCAGTGATATGATCCGGGGTGTAAGGGCCGAGCACCCCTTCAATGATATGACCCGGGGGGTGAGGCCGGGCACTTGTTTAGCTCTATGACCAGGGGTGTGAGGGCCGGGCACCCCTTCAGTGACATGACCCGGGGTGTGAAGGCCGCGCACCCTTCCAGCACCATGACCCTGTGTGTGAGGGCCGGGCACCCCTTCAGTGTCATGAACCGGGGTGTGACGGCCGGGCACCCCTTCAGTGCCATGAACAGGGGTTTGAGGGCAGGGCACCGCTTTAGTGACATGACCCGGGGTGTGAGGTCCGGGAACCCCTTCAGGACCGGGCACCCCTACAGTGTCGTGAACCGGGGTGTGACGGCCGGGCACCGCTTCCGCTTCAGTGCCATGAACAGGGGAGTGAGGGCCGGGCACCCCTCTAGTGACTTGACCCGGGGTGTGAGGGCCAGGCACCCCTTCAGGACCATGACCCGGGGTGTGAAGACCGGGCACCTTTTCAGTGCCATGACCCGGGGTGTGAGGGCCGGGCTCCCCTTCAGTGCCATGAATCGGTGTGTGATGGCCGGGCACCCCTTCAGTGCCATGACCCGGGGTGTGAGGGCTGGGCACCACTTCAGTGACATGACCCGGGGTGTGAGGGCCGGGCACCCCTCCAGCACCATGTCCCGCGGTGTGAGGGCCGGGAACCGCTTCAACCCCGTGACCCGTGGTGTGAGGGCCAGTCACCCCTTTAGGTCCATGACCCGGGGTGTGAGGGCCGTGCACCCATTCAGTGCTGTGAACCGGGGTGTGAGGGCCGGGCACCCCTTCAGTCCCCATGAATAGGGGTGGAGGGCCGGGCACCCTTCAGTGATATGACTCAAGGCGTCATGGCCGGGCAACCTTTAGGTCCACCAAGCGCAGAGGGCCGTGGAACCCCTTCAGTGACATGACCTGGGGTGGGAGGGGCTGTGGCACCCCTTTAGGTCCACTTCCCCGGTGTGAGGGCTGAACCCTTCAGTGACATGACCTGGGTGTGAGGCCGGGCACCCTTTATTGACATGACCTGGGGTGAGGGCTGGGCACTCTGCTTAGCTTCTAAGGACGTGGTGTGAGGCCGGGCATACCTCAGTGCCAAGACCAGGGGTGTGAGGCTGGTCACCCTTCAGTGCCATGACCCGGTGTGGATGGCTGATCCCTCCTTCAGTGCTATGACCCGGGAGGTGAAGGAACCTGTTAGCTTCTATGACCAGGGGGGTGTGAGGCTGGGCATATCAGTGCCATGGCTAGGTGTGACGGCTGGCCTGCCCAGTGCCATGATCCGTGGTGTGAGGGCCGGGCACCCCTTCAATGACATGACCCAGGGCGTCAGGGCCGGACACCCCTTCAGTGCCATGAGCCGGGGTGTGAGGGCCGGGCACCCCTTAAGTGCCATGAAACGGGGTGGGAGGCCCGGGCACCCCGACAGAGCTATGAACCGGGGTGTGGGGGCCGAGCACCTATTCAGTGCCATGACCCGGGGTGTGAGGGCCGGGCACCCTTTCAGTGCCATGAATCGGGGTGTGATGGCCGGGCACCCCTTCAGCTCCATGACCCGTGGTGTGAGGACCGGGAACGGCTTCAACCCCATTTCCCGGGGTGTGAGGGCCGGGCACCCCTTTAGGTCCATGACCCTGGGTGTGAGGGCCGTGCACCCCTTCCGTGACATAACCCGGGGTATGAGGGCCGGGCACGCCTTCAGAGTTATGACCCGGGGTGTGAGGACCGGGCATTTTTTCAGTGATATGACCCGGGGTGTAATGGCCGAGCACCCCTTCAATGATATGACCTAGGGGGTGAGGCCGGGCACTCGTTTAGCTCTATGACCAGGGGTGTGAGGGCCGGGCACCCCTTCAGTGACATGACCCGGGGTGTGAAGGCCGGGCACCCCTCCAGCACCATGACCCGGATTGCGAGGGCCGGGCACCCCTTCAGTGTCATGAACCGGGGTGTGACGGCCGGGCTCACCTTCAGTGCCATGACCCGGGGTGTGAGGGCTGGGCACCCCTTCAGTGACATGACCTGGGGTGTGAGGGCCGGGCAACCTTTCAGTGTCATTAACCTGGTTGTGAGGGATGGGCACCCTTAAATGCCATTTAACGGGGATGTGAGTGCCGGCCATCCATACAGTGCATTGAAAAAGGGTGTGAGGTCCGGGCACCCCTTCACTTGACCCGGGGTGTCAGGGCCGGGCACCCCTCCAGCACCATGACCCGGGGTGTGAGCGCCGGCCACCCCATAAGTGACGTGAGCCGGGGTTTGGGGGCAGGGCACCCCTACAGTGTTATGAACTGGGGTGTGAGGGCCGGGCACCCCTCCACATGATCCGGGGTGTAAGGGCCAGACACCCCATTAGCACCATGACCCGGGGTGTGAGGGCGGGGCACCCCTTCAGTACCATGACCCGGGGTGTG
>NW_024723918.1:0-6321 GCF_018991925.1 Homarus americanus | reverse complement strand
ATTGGGCGAGGGACCGCACGTTGGCCTTAGAGAAACAGCAAACCAGATGATCAGATCAAACTGCACCTTTTCTTGCTATCCTCGGCGCCGGCAGCGCCACCGTGTGTGCCTATCTCTTCCCTTATCCGCTCCTCGACCTACAGCAAGGCGGAAGACATTGGGCGAGGGACCGCACGTTGGCCTTAGAGAAATAGCAAACCAGATGATCAGATCAAACTGCACCTTCTCTTGCTATCCTCGGCGCCGGCAGCGCCACCGTGTGTGCCTATCTCCTCCCTTATCCGCTCCTCGACCTACAGCAAGGCAGAAGACATTAGGCGAGGGACTGCACGTTGGCCTTAGAGAAATAGCAAACCAGATGATCAGATCAAACTGCACCTTCTCTTGCTATCCTCGGCGCCGGCAGCGCCACCGTGTGTGCCTATCTCCTCCTTTATCCGCTCCTCGACCTACAGCAAGGCGGAAGACATTGGGCGAGGGACCGCACGTTGGCCTTAGAGAAATAGCAAACCAGATGATCAGATCAAACTGCACCTTCTCTTGCTATCCTTGGTGCCGGCAGCGCCACCGTGTGTGCCTATCTCCTCCCTTATCCGCACCTCGACCTACAGCAAGGCAGAAGACATTGGGCGAGGGACCGCACGTTGGCCTTAGAGAAATAGCAAACCAGATGATCAGATCAAACTGCACCTTCTCTTGCTATCCTCGGCGCCGGCAGCACCACCGTTTGTGCCTATCTCCTCCCTTATCCGTTCCTCGACCTACAGCAAGGCAGAAGACATTGGGCGAGGGACCGCACGTTGGCCTTAGAGAAATAGGAAACCAGATGATCAGATCAAACTGCACCTTCTCTTGCTATCCTCGGCGCCGGCAGCGCCACCGTGTGTGCCTATCTCCTCCCTTATCCGCTCCTCGACCTACAGCAAGGCAGAAGACATTGGCGAGGGATCAGACGTTATTCTAGGAGAAATAGGCAAAAACCAGATGATCAGATCAAACTGCACCTTCTTCTTACATCCTCGGGAAAGCCGGTAGCGCCACCGTGTGTGCTCATTCTCCTTTCCGCCTCAACCTACAGCAAGGCAGAACACACATTAAGGAGGGACTGCATGTTGGCCTTTGGGAGAAATAGCAAAACCAGATGATTAGATCAAACTGCACCTTCTCTTGCCACGTCCTCGATGCTGGCAGCGCCACCGTGTGCCTATCTCTCCCTAACTGGGCCCCAGACCCATAGCAAGGCAGAAGACATGAAGAGGTCCAAAGACGTTGGCCTTAGAGAAATAGCAAACCAGAAGATCAGATCAAACTGCACCTTCTCTTGCTATCCTCACCGCCGGCAGCGCCACCGTGTGTGCCTATCTTCTCCCTTATCCGCTCCTTGACCTACAGCAAGGCAGAAGACATTGGGCGAGGGACCGCACGTTGGCCTTAGAGAAATAGCAAACCAGATGATCAGATCAAACTGCACCTTCTCTTGCTATCCTCGGCGCCGGCAGCGCCACCGTGTGTGCCTATCTCCTCCCTTATCCGCTCCTCGACCTACAGCAAGGCAGAAGACATTGGGCGAGGGACCGCACGTTGGCCTTAGAGAAATAGCAAACCAGATGATCAGATCAAACTGCACCTTCTCTTGCTATCCTCGGCGCCGGCAGCGCCACCGTGTGTGCCTATCTCCTCCCTTATCCGCTCCTCGACCTACAGCAAGGCAGAAGACATTGGGCGAGGGACCGCACGTTGGCCTTAGAGAAATAGCAAACCAGATGATCAGATCAAACTGCACCTTCTCTTGCTATCCTCGGCGCCGGCAGCCCCACCGTGTGTGACTATCTCCTCCCTTATCCGCTCCTCGACCTACAGCAAGGCAGAAGACATTGGGCGAGGGACCGCACGTTGGCCTTAGAGAAATAGCAAACCAGATGATCAGATCAAACTGCACCTTCTCTTGCTATCCTCGGCGCCGGCAGCGCCACCGTGTGTGCCTATCTCCTCCCTTATCCGCTCCTCGACCTACAGCAAGGCAGAAGACATTGGGCGAGGGACCGCACGTTGGCCTTAGAGAAATAGCAAACCAGATGATCAGATCAAACTGCACCTTCTCTTGCTATCTTCGGCGCCGGCAGCGCCACCGTGTGTGCCTATCTCCTCCCTTATCCGCTCCTCGACCTACAGCAAGGCAGAAGACATTGGGCGAGGGACCGCACGTTGGCCTTAGAGAAATAGCAAACCAGATGATCAGATCAAACCGCACCTTCTCTTGCTATCCTCGGCGCCGGCAGCGCAACCGTGTGTGCCTATCTCCTCCCTTATCCGCTCCTCGACCTACAGCAAGGCGGAAGACACTGGGCGAGGGACCGCACGTTGGCCTAGAGAAATAGCAAACCAGATGATCAGATCAAACTGCACCTTCTCTTGCTATCTTCGGCGCCGGCAGCGCCACCATGTGTGCCTAGCTCCTCCCTTATCCGCTCCTCGACCTACAGCAAGGCGGAAGACATTGGGCGAGGGACCGCACGTTGGCCTTAGAGAAACAGCAAACCAGATGATCAGATCAAACTGCACCTTCTCTTGCTATCCTCGGCGCCGGCAGCGCCACCGTGTGTGCCTATCTCCTCCCTTATCCGCTCCTCGACCTACAGCAAGGCGGAAGACATTGGGCGAGGGACCTCACGTTGGCCTTAGAGAAATAGCAAACCAGATGATCAGATCAAACTGCACCTTCTCTTGCTATCCTCGGCGCCGGCAGCGCCACCGTGTGTGCCTATCTCCTCCCTTATCCGCTCCTCGACCTACAGCAAAGCAGATGACATTGGGCGAGGGACCGCACGTTGGCCTTAGAGAAATAGCAAACCAGATGATCAGATCAAACTGCACCTTCTCTTGCTATCCTCGGCGCCGGCAGCGCCACCGTGTGTGCCTATCTCCTCCCTTATCCGCACCTCGACCTACAGCAAGGCAGAAGACATTGGGCGAGGGATCGCACATTGGCCTTAGAGAAATAGCAAACCAGATGATCAGATCAAACTGCACCTTCTCTTGCTATCCTCGGCGCCGGCAGCGCCACCGTGTGTGCCTATCTCCTCCCTTATCCGCTCCTCGACCTACAGCACGGCAGAAGACATTGGGCGAGGGACCGCACGTTGGCCTTAGAGAAATAGCAAACCAGATGATCAGATCAAACTGCACCTTCTCTTGCTATCCTCGGCGCCGGCAGCACCACCGTGTGTGCCTATCTCCTCCCTTATCCGTTCCTCGACCTACAGCAAGGCAGAAGACATTGGGCGAGGGACCGCACGTTGGCCTTAGAGAAATAGGAAACCAGATGATCAGATCAAACTGCACCTTCTCTTGCTATCCTCGGCGCCGGCAGCGCCACCGTGTGTGCCTATCTCCTCCCTTATCCGCTCCTCGACCTACAGCAAGGCAGAAGACATTGGGCGAGGGACCGCACGTTGGCCTTAGAGAAATAGCAAACCAGATGATCAGATCAAACTGCACCTTCTCTTGCTATCCTCGGCGCCGGCAGCGCCACCGTGTGTGCCTATCTCCTCCCTTTTCCGCTCCTCAACCTACAGCAAGGCAGAAGACATTGGGCGAGGGACCGCATGTTGGCCTTAGAGAAATAGCAAACCAGATGATCAGATCAAACTGCACCTTCTCTTGCTATCCTCGACGCCGGCAGCGCCACCGTGTGTGCCTATCTCCTCCCTTATCCGCTCCTCGACCTACAGCAAGGCAGAAGCCATTGGGCGAGGGTCCGCACGTTGGCCTTAGAGAAATACCAAACCAGAAGATCAGATCAAACTGCACCTTCTCTTGCTATCCTCGCCGCCGGCAGCGCCACCGTGTGTGCCTATCTTCTCCCTTATCCGCTCCTTGACCTACAGCAAGGCAGAAGACATTGGGCGAGGGACCGCACGTTGGCCTTAGAGAAATAGCAAACCAGATGATCAGATCAAACTGAACCTTCTCTTGCTATCCTCGGCGCCGGCAGCGCCACCGTGTGTGCCTATCTCCTCCCTTATCCGCTCCTCGACCTACAGCAAGACGGAAGACATTGGGCGAGGGACCGCACGTTAGCCTTAGAGAAATAGCAAACCAGATGATCAGATCAAACTGCACCTTCTCTTGCTATCCTCGGCGCCGGCAGCGCCACCGTGTGTGCCTATCTCCTCCCTTATCCGCACCTCGACCTACAGCAAGGCAGAAGACATTGGGCGAGGGACCGCACGTTGGCCTTAGAGAAATAGCAAACCAGATGATCAGATCAAACTGCACCTTCTCTTGCTATCCTCGGCGCCGGCAGCGGCACCGTGTGTGCCTATCTCCTCCCTTATCTGCTCCTCGACCTACAGCAAGGCAGAAGACATTGGGCGAGGGACCGCACGTTGGCCTTAGAGAAATAGAAAACCAGATGATCAGAACAAACTACACCTTCTCTTGCTATCCTCGGCGCCGGCAGCGCCACCATGTGTGCCTATCTCCTCCCTTATCCGTTCCTCGACCTACAGCAAGGCAGAATACATTGGGCGAGGGACCGCACGTTGGCCTTAGAGAAATAGCAAACCAGATGATCAGATCAAACTGCACCTTCTCTTGCTATCCTCGGCGCCGGCAGCGCCACCGTGTGTGCCTATCTCCTCCCTTATACGGTCCTCGACCTACAGCAAGGCAGAAGACATTGGGCAAGGGACCGCACGTTGGCCTTAGAGAAATAGCAAACCAGATGATCAGATCAAACTGCACCTTCTCTTGCTATCCTCGGCGCCGGCAGCGCCACCATGTGTGCCTATCTCCTCCCTTTTCCGCTCCTCAACCTACAGCAAGGCAGAAGACATTGGGCGAGGGCGCTACGTTAGCCTTAGAGAAATAGCAATCCAGATGATCGAATCAAACTGCACCTTCTCTTGCTATCCACCGGCGCCCCATGGCGCTCACAGGTAATGCCCTATCTCCTCATATCCGGCTCCTGGAAGCCTACTGGCAAAACTGAAGACACTGGGCGAGGGACGCGTGGCCTTAGAAATAGCAAACCAGATGATCAGATCAACTGCACCTTCTCTTGCTATCTCGGCGCCCGGCAGCGTACCGTGTGTGCCTATCTCCTCCTTTTCCGCTCCTCGAAAAGCGGCAGGCAGGAGCATTGGGCGAGGGACCGCATGTTGGCCAGCAGAGAAATAGCAAACAGATGGTCAGATCGACTGCCTTCCATATCCTCTGACGCAGCTGGCCCTTCACCGTGTGTGCCCTATCTCTCCCTTATCCGCTCCTCGACCTACAGCAAGGCGGAAGACACTGGGCGAGGGACCGCACGTTGGCCTAGAGAAATAGCAAACCAGATGATCAGATCAAACTGCACCTTCTCTTGCTATCTTCGGCGCCGGCAGCGCCACCATGTGTGCCTAGCTCCTCCCTTATCCGCTCCTCGACCTACAGCAAGGCGGAAGACATTGGGCGAGGGACCACACGTTGGCCTTAGAGAAACAGCAAACCAGATGATCAGATCAAACTGCACCTTCTCTTGCTATCCTCAGCGCCGGCAGCGCCACCGTGTGTGCCTATCTCTTCCCTTATCCGCTCCTCGACCTACAGCAAGGCGGAAGACATTGGGCGAGGGACCGCACGTTGGCCTTACAGAAATAGCAAACCAGATGATCAGTTCAAACTGCACCTTCTCTTCCTACCCTCGGCGCCGGCAGCGCCACCGTGTGTGCCTATCTCCTCCCTTATCTGTTCCTCGACCTACAGCAAGGCGGAAGACATTGGGCGAGGGACCGCACGTTGGCCTTAGAGAAATAGCAACCAGATGATCAGATCAAACTGCACCTTCTCTTGCTATCCACGGCGCCGGCAGCGCCACCGTGTGTGCCTATCTCCTCCCTTATCCGTTCCTCGACCTACAGCAAAGCAGAAGACATTGGGCGAGGGACCGCACGTTGGCCTTAGAGAAATAGCAAACCAGATGATCAGATCAAACTGCACCTTCTCTTGCTATCCTCGGCGACGGCAGCGCCCCCGTGTGTGCCTATCTCCTCCCTTATCCGCACCTCGACCTACAGCAAGGCAGAAGACATTGGGCGAGGGACCGCACGTTGGCCTTAGAGAAATAGCAAACCAGATGATCAGATCAAACTGCACCTTCTCTTGCTATCCTCGGCGCCGGCAGCGCCACCGTGTGTGCCTATCTCCTCCCTTATCCACTCCTCGACCTACAGCAAGGCGGAAGACATTGGGCGAGGGACCGCACGTTGGCCTTAGAGAAATAGCAAACCAGATGATCAGATCAAACTGCACCTTCTCTTCCTATCCTCGGCGCCGGCA
>NW_024723917.1:0-12514 GCF_018991925.1 Homarus americanus | reverse complement strand
ATTACTAGAGGAATAAAGATGAGAGTGACCAACCAGCTCCACTAAGAACCTGGCATACAGTGTACCTTTAGACTAACACAACTAACACTTAACTAACACCAAAAAAAAATGGGACTACCCTCCCAGTTACACAAGGACCTGGGCGGGCTCACTAACTCCAACAATAACAAAAATAATAATAATAAGCAGCATTATATAAATAAACCAATATTAATACAAAGGTCTGACGACCCAAGGGAGCAGAACAAAGACAAAACACCAATAAGAAAGATGAAGCGATCTGGTTGAGCCCAGATTCTTTCTACTCCTACTGTATTTCCAGTTTCACCACCTTTTTCTTCAATTCCTAATAATCTTCTTTCACCTCTTAACTAATGACTTCGTATCGTATCGTACTATCTAGCCTAAACTGTTTAGCCTGACGTAGAGTTTTTTAATAAATCTGGTGATATGGAACCACACACAACCCCCTTAACCTGGGATAATGCAATCAAATGGATAATTGCTAACTATTCTCAGAGATAATGCAATCAAATGGTTAGTTGCTAACCGGGGGCTGCGCCCCCGGACCCCCTGTGTTAGATACTGTATTTGGTCATGATGAATTGTTTATTAGACTATAAGAAATCCTCTTCCTTCTTGTATTGGCAAGGGGAGTTTGCTTTAACTTAGGTATGCTAGCCTAAGTAAAAATAGATGCCCCTTCCTTATTGGTGTTGTCGATGGCACAGCACAGCACAGCACCGTGCCTATGACGAAATCAACTTCATTAAACTCAACTCATACTTCAAATGCACCAAGAGAACTTGCACACCCGAATGGGAGACCGTCAAAGTCAATCGGGGGTCGATTTAATAGCATACTACAGAAACTGCACAGAATGGGGAGACCGGCCAAAGTCAATCGGGGTCGATTTGATAGCATACTACAGAAACTTGCACACCGAATGGGAGACCGTCAAAAGTCAATCGGGGGTCGATTTGATAGCATACTACAGAAACTTGCACACCCGAATGGGAGACCGTCAAAGTCAATCGGGGGGTCGATTTAATAGCATACTACAGAAACTTGCACACACCGTCAGTCAATCGGGGTCGAAATAGCATACTACAGAAACACACCCGAATGGGAGACCGTCAAAGTCAATCGGGGGTCGATTTAATAGCATACTACAGAAACTTGCACACCCGAATGGGAGACCGTCAAAGTCAATCGGGGATCGATTTGATAGCATACCAAGAGAACTTGCACACCCGAATGGGAGACCGTCAAAGTCAATCGGGGGTCGATTTAATAGCATACTACAGAAACTTGTACACCCGAATGGGAGACCGTCAAAGTCAATCGGGGGTCGATTTGATAGCATACTACAGAAACTTGTACAACACCCGGAATGGGAGACCGTCAAAGTCAATCGGGGGTCGATTTGATAGCATACTACAGAAACTTGCACACCGGTCGGGGAGACCGTCGTCAAATGGGGGTCGATTTATTAGCATACTACAGAAACTTGCACAACTAATGGGAGACCGTCAAAGTCAACGGGGGGTCGATTTAATAGCATACTACAGAAACTTGCACACCCGAATGGAGACCGTCAAAGTCAATCGGGGGTCGATTTAATAGCATACTACATAAACATTACTAGAGGAATAAAGATGAGTGACCAACCAGCTCCACTAAGAACCTGGGTATACAGTGTACCTTTTTAGACCAACACAACTAACACTTAACTAACACCAAAAAATAGACTACCCTCCCAGTTACATGGGCGATCTAAGGGCTCACTAACTCCAACAATAACAAAAATAATAATACAAGCAGCATTATATAAATAAACTAATATTATTACAAAGGTCTGACGAGACCCAAGGGAGGCAGAACAAAGACAAAAACACCAATAAGAAAGATGCTGATCTGGCTGAGCCCAGATTCTTTCTACTCCTACTGTATTTCAGTTTTCACCACCTTTTTTCTTCTTCAATTCCCAATAATCTTCTTCACCTCTTAACTAATGACTTCGTATCGTATCGCTCATTCAGCCTAAACTGTTTAGCCTGACGTAGAGTTTTTTAATAAATCTGGTGATATGGAACCACACACAACCCCTTAACCTGGGATAATGCAATCAAAATGGATAATTGCTAACTATTCTCAGAGATAATGCAATCAAATGGTTAGTTATATGGGGCTGCGCCCTGACCCCCTGTGTTAGATACTGTATTTGGTCATGATGAATGTTATTAGACTATAAGAAATCCTCTTCCTTCTTGTATTGGCAAGGGGAGTTTGCTTTAACTTAGGTATGCTAGCCTAAGTAAAAATAGATGCCCCTTCCTTATTGGTGTTGTCGATGGCACAGCACAGCACAGCACCGTGCCTATGACGAAATCAAATTCATTAAACTCAACTCATACTTCAAATGCACCAAGAGAACTTGCACACCCGAATGGGAAACCGTCAGAGTCAATCGAGGGTCGATTTAATAGCATACTACAGAAATCTGCACACCGGAATGGGAGACCGGCCAAAGTCAACGGGGTCGACGGATAGCATACTACAGAAATCGCACACCCGAATGGAGACCGTCAAAAGTCAATCGGGGGGTCGATTTGATAGCATACTACAGAAACTTGCACACCCGAATGGGAGACCGTCAAAGCCAATCGGGGGGTCGATTTAATAGCATACTACAGAAACTGCACACCCGAATGGGGAGACCACAAAGCCAATCGGGGTCGATGACATATACTACAGAACCTGTACACCCGGAATGGGAGACCGTCAGTCAATCGGGGGTCGACGAATAGCATACTACAGAAACTTGCACACCCGAATGGGGAGACCGTCAAAGTCAATCGGGGATCGATTTGATAGCATACCACAGAAACTTGCACACCTGGAATGGGAGACCGTCAAAGTCAATCGGGGGTCGATTTAATAGCATACTTACAGAAACTTGCACACCTGCATGGGAGACCGTCAGAGTCAATCGGGGGTCGATTTAATAGCATACTACAGAAACTTGCACACCCGAATGGGAGACCGTCAACGTCAATCGGGGGTCGATTTAATAGCATACTATAGAAACTTGCACACCCGAATGGGAGACCGTCAAAGTCAATCGGGGATCGATTTGATAGCATACCACAGAAACTTGCACACCCGAATGGGAGACCGTCAAAGTCAATCGGGGGTCGATTTAATAGCATACTACAGAAACTTGCACACCCGAATGGGACACCGTCAAAGTCAATCGGGGGTCGATTTGATAGCATACTACAGAAACTTGCACACCCGAATGGGAGACCGTCAAAGTCAATCGGGGATCGATTTGATAGCATACCACAGAAACTTGCACACCCGAATGGGAGACCGTCAAAGTCAATCGGGGGTCGATTTAATAGCATACCACAGAAACTTGCACACCCGAATGGGAGACCGTCAAAGTCAATCGGGGGTCGATTTGATAGCATACTACAGAAACTTGCACACCCGAATGGGAGACAGTGAAAGTCAATCGGGGGTCGATTTAATAGCATACTACAGAAACTTGCACACCCGAATGGGAGACCGTCAAAGTCAATCGGGGGTCGATTTAATAGCATACCAGAAACTTGCACACACCAATGGGAGACCTTCAAAGTCAATCGTCAAATGATTTGATAGCATACTACAGAAACTTGCACAATCTGTATCGGGGAGACAAGTCAAAAGCCAATCAAATGATTTAATAGCATACTACAGAAACTTGCATTGAATTCAATGGAGACTGTCAAAGTCAATCGGGGTCGATTTAATAAAGCATACTACAGAAACTTGCACACCCGAATGGGAGACCGTCAAAAGTCAATCGGGTCGATTTGATAGCATACTACAAAACTTGCACACCCGGTCGGGAGACAGTCAAAGTCAATCGGGGTCGATTTAATAGCATACTACAGAAACTTGCACACCCGAATGGGAGACCGTCAACGTCAATCGGGGGTCGATTTAATAGCATACTACAGAAACTTGCACACCCGAATGGGAGACCGTCAAAGTCAATCGGGGTCGATTTAGTAGCATACTACAGAAACTTGCACACCCGAATCGGAGACCTTCAAAGTCAATCGGGGGTCGATTTGATAGCATACTACAGAAACTTGCACACCCGAATGGGAGACAGTCAAAGTCAATCGGGGGTCGATTTAATAGCATACTACAGAAACTTGCACACCCGAATGGGAGACCGTCAAAGTCAATCGGGGGTCGAGCATACTTTACAAAATGATCCGAAAATCTGCACACACCGAGTGGGAGACGGTGATGAAAACGTCCGCCCTTGTACGCTGGATGGCACTATTTCACTATAGTAAGGGGTAGAGGCACCTCGGTCATATTGTACAACATAACAGAGAAGTTCCACACCCGCATGGGAGACCGTCAAAGTCAATCGGGGGTCGATTTAATAGTATACTACAGTGAACTTACACACCCGAATGGGAGACCGTCAGAGTCAATCGAGGGTCGATTTAATAGCATACTACAGGAGAACTTGCACACCAATGGGAGACAGTCAAAGTCAATCGGGGTCGATTTAATAGCATACTACAGAAACTTGCACACCCGAATGGGAGACCGTCAAAGTCAATCGGGTCGATTGATAGCATACACAGAAACTTGCACTAACTAATGGGAGACCGCCAAAGTCAATCGGGGGTCGATTTGATAGCATACTACAGAAACTTGCACACCCGGTCGGGGAGACAGTGAAAAGCCGACCGGGGGTCGATTTAATAGCATACTACAGAAATCTCTGTACATCAATGGGAGACAGCAGAAAGCCAATCAGTCGATTTAATAGCATACTACAGAAACTTGCACACCCGAATGGGAGACCGTCAAAGTCAATCGGGGGTCGATTTAATAGCATACTACAGAAACTTGCACACCCGAATGGGAGACCGTCAAAGTCAATCGGGGTCGATTTGATAGCATACTACAGAAACTTGCACACCCGAATGGGAGACAGTCAAAGTCAATCGGGGGCCGATTTAATAGCATACTACAGAAACTTGCACACCCGAATGGGAGACCGTCAAAGTCAATCGGGGGTCGAATTTGATAGCATACTACAGAAACTTGCACACCGAATGGGAGCCAGTCAAAGGATTTAATAGCATACTACAGAAACTTGCACACCGAATGGGAGACCGTCAGAGTCAATCGAGGTCGATTTAATAGCATACTATACAAAATGATCCGAGAATGTGCACACACCGAGTGGGAGACGGTGATGAAAGCGTCCGCCCTTGTACACTGGATGGCACTATTTCACTATAGTAAGGGTAGGGCACCTCGGTCATATTATACAACATACCAGAGAAGTTCCACACCCGCATGGGAGACCGTCAAAGTGAATCGGGGTCGATTTGATAGCATACTACAGAGAACTTGCACCCGAATGGGAGACCGTCAAAGTCAATCGGGGTCGATTTGATAGCATACTACAGAGAACTTGCACACCAATGGGAGACAGTCAAAGTCAATCGGGGTCGATTTAATAGCATACTACAGAAACTTGCACACCGAATGGGAGACCGTCAAAGTCAATCGGGGTCGATTTGATAGCATACTACAGAAACTTGCACACCGAATGGGAGACCGTCAAAGTCAATCGGGGTCGATTTGATAGCATACTACAGAAACTTGCACACCCGAATGGGAGACAGTGAAAGTCAATCGGGGTCGATTTAATAGCATACTACAGAAACTTGCACAGAATGGGAGACAGTGAAAGTCAATCGTCGATTTAATAGCATACTACAGAAACTTGCACACCCGAATGGGAGACCGTCAAAGTCAATCGATTTAATAGCATACACAGAAACTTGAATGGGAGACCGTCAAAGTCAATCGGGGGTCGATTTGATAGCATACTACAGAAACTTGCACACCCGAATGGGAGACAGTCAAAGTCAATCGGGGGTCGATTTAATAGCATACTACAGAAACTTGCACACCGAATGGGAGACCGTCAAAGTCAATCGGGGTCGAGCATACTTACAAAATGATCCGAGAATCTGCACACACCGAGTGGGAGACGGTGATGAAAACGTCCGCCCTTATATGTTCGATTGCACTATTTCACTATATTAAGGGAGAGGTGCCTTCGCACATATTGGTGTGAAATATCTTCCCCCCAGCGGAGCGCTTGCGCTCTCTGGCAAAGCGCTGCATTCAAAACAACAACCAAAATTGTCGCTTTCCCTCCCTGCCCTGCAATGGCTGGCAGCAGCAGCAGCAGCAGAAGAGAGAGAGAAAATAGTCTCATGGG
The DNA here is from genome assembly GCF_018991925.1 of Homarus americanus. Taxonomy (NCBI): domain Eukaryota; kingdom Metazoa; phylum Arthropoda; class Malacostraca; order Decapoda; family Nephropidae; genus Homarus; species Homarus americanus. Next base: position 6,195 of record NW_024723917.1, on the reverse strand, counting down.
GTCAGAGGAATGGCAGTGGAGCGATCTATGAATTTCACTAGCCAGGTCTGTCTCCCAATTGAACATTATTACTCTCTCGGCGCACACGTCGCCACCACGGTTTCGCGACAGCAGCAGCATCATGATGTTGCGTCTATTGTAAGTCCGGAACCGGGTTATTCGGCTGTTCGCGAACAGTCGGGTTTTAACCTTGCCTAACAAACGATCAAACAACTTCCACTCTCGAGGTGCGGTACGGTGACTGTCCTATCGTCCGCTCTTGTATGCTGGATTGCACTATTTCACTATATTAAGGGAGAGGTGCCTTCACACACCTATTCGGTGTGGAATATCTTCCCCCCAGCGGAGCGCCGCGCCTCTGCGGCAAAGCGCGCATTCAAAAACAACCAAAGTTGCCTTCCCTGCCCTGCAATGGCTGGAGCAGCAGCAGCAGCAGCAGAAGAGAGAGAGAAAATAGTCTCATGGGGTCAGAGGAATGGCAGTGGAGCGCGATCTATGAATTTCACTAGCCAGGTCTGTCTCCCAATTGAACATTATTACTCTCTCGGCGCACGTCGCCACCACGGTTTCGCGACAGCAGCATCATGATGTTGCGTCTATTGTAAGTCCGGAACCGGGTTATTCGGCTGTTCGCGAACAGTCGGGTTTTAACCTTGCCTAACAAACGATCAAACAACTTCCACTCGAGGTGCGGTACGGTGACTGTCCTATCGTCCGCTCTTGTATGCTGGATTGCACTATTTCACTATATTAAGGAGACACACCTATTCGGTGTGGAATATCTTCCGCCCCAGCGGAGCGCGCCTGGCGCCTCAAAGCGGCATTCAAAAACAACAACCAAAGTTGCCGTCGCTTTCCTTCCCTGCCCTGCAATGGCTGGAGCAGCAGCAGCAGAAGAAGAGAAGAGAGAGAGAGAGAAAATAGTCTCATGGGGTCAGAGGAATGGCAGTGGAGCGCGATCTATAATTTCACTAGCCAGGTCTGTCTCCCAATTGAACATTATTACTCTCTCGGCGCGCACGCCGCCACCACGGTTTCCGCGACAGCAGCAGCATCATGATGTTGCGTCTATTGTAAGTCCGGAACCGGGTTATTCGGCTGTTCGCGAACAGTCAGGTTTTAACCTTGCCTAACAAACGATCAAACAACTTCCACTCTCGAGGTGCGGTACGGTGACTGTCCTATCGTCCGCTCTTGTATGCTGGATTGCACTATTTCACTATATTAAGGGGAGAGGGTGCCTTCACACACATATTCGATGTGAAATATCTTCCGCCCCCCAGCGGAGCGCTTCGGCGCCTCTGCGAAGCAAAACGCGGCATTCAAAAACAACAACCAAAATTGCCGTCGATTTCCTCTCCCTGCTCTGCAATGGCTGGAGCAGAAGGAGAGCGAGAGAGAGAATAGTCTCATTGGGTCAGAGGAATGGCAGTGGAGCGGGCTAATGGCGAGTAGGCTCGAGATCTATCAATTACACTAGCCAGGTCGCTCTCCCTATTGAACATTATTACTCTCTCACGTCGCCACTGCGGTTTCCGCGACAGCAGCAGCATCATCATGATGTTGCATCCACCAATTAGTCCGGAACCGGGTTATTCGGCTGTCTGCGAACAGTCCGGTTTTAACCTTACCCAACATCCACTCTCGAGGTGCGGTACGGTGAATGTCCTATCGTCCGACCTTGTATGCTGGATTGCACTATTTCACTATATTAAGGGGAGAGGGTGCCTTCACACACATATTCGGTGTGAAATATCTTCCGCCCCCCAGCGGAGCGCTTCGGCGCCTCTGCGAAGCAAAGCGCGGCATTCAAAAACAACAACCAAAATTGCCGTCGCTTCCCTGCCCTGCAATGGCTGGAGCAGAAGGAGAGAGAGATTTTAGTCTCATTGGATCAGAGGAATGGCAGTGGAGCGGGCTTATGGCGAGTAAGCTCGCGCTCTATCAATTACACTTGCCAGGTCTCTCTTCCGTTTGGACATTATTTACTCCGTCTCTCTCTCTCGGCGCACACGTCGCCACCCTACTAGTTTCCGTCACAGCATATGCTGCGGCCTTTCAGTCCGGAATGGGGCTACCCTTCGCCTTGCTGTCTGCCCAACTTAGCGGACTTGCGTTGGCTGATCACGCCGTCTTCGCGTCTGTGCCGGCCTTCAATGCAGCGCCCATCCGTCTCTTGACCGAGATTCATTGCACTATTCCACGCGCAAACGGCTACCCTAAATGTGCATAGACAACACTCATGGTTCAACACGACCAGGGCGCAGTCTGGGAGCCGAGTATACTAAAAAGAGAGTTTAGCAGCCAAAACTCGTCAAAGCACACGTTGGGTTACCCCATCACCTAACAACGATGATGGCGGTTCCCACCCGTGAAATACACAACCTAACCAATATTGGGCGACGATGGCGCTCATGAGCCCACGTCCCCACAAACAGTAAGAGAAAGAGAGAGAGGAGGAGATGGGCCAATGTGCGGTCCCTCGCCCAATGTCTTATGCCTCGCTGGGGCAAAGAGAAGAGAAGAGGAGCGGATAAGGGAGGAGATTGGCCGACGTGCGGTCCCTCGCCCAATGTCGGCTGCCTCGCTGGAGCTGGGTAAAGAGGAGAGGAGCGGATAAGGGAGGAGATTGGCACACACGGTGGCGCTGCCGGCGCCGAGGATAGCAAGAGAAGGTGCAGTTTGATCTGCTCATCTGGTTTGCTATTTCTCTAAGGCCAACGTGCGGTCCCTCGCCCAATGTCGGCTGCCTCGCTGGGGCAAAGAGAAGAGGAGAGGATAAGGGAGGAGATTGGCACACACGGTGGCGCTGCCGGCGCCGAGGATAGCGAGAGAAGGTGCAGTTTGATCTGATCATCTGGTTTGCTATTTCTCTAAGGCCAACGTGCGGTCCCTCGCCCAATGTCTTCTGCCTCGCTGGGGCAAAGAGAAGAGGAGCGGATAAGGGAGGAGATTCGCCAACGTGCGGTCCCTCGCCCAATGTCGGCTGCCTCGCTGGAGCTGGGGCAAAGAGGAGCGGATAAGGGAGGAGATTGGCACACACGGTGGCGCTGCCGGCGCCGAGGATAGCAAGAGAAGGTGCAGTTAGATCTGATCATCTGGTTTGCTATTTCTCTAAGGCCAACGTGCGGTCCCTCGCCCAATGTCTTCTGCCTCTCTCTCAATCTCACTATTTTGGCCGCCGTGATAGGCGCCGCCAACAGCAGCAGCTACCTGGTTGATCCTGCCAGTAGTCATATGCTTGTCTCAAAGATTAAGCCATGCATGTGTAAGTACAAGCCGATTTAAGGCGAAACCGCGAATGGCTCATTAAATCAGCTATGTTTCATTGGATCTGTAAACCCACTTACTTGGATAACTGTGGCAATTCTAGAGCTAATACATGCAATTGGTCTCTGACCGCAAGGGAAGAGCGCTTTTATTAGTTCAAAACTGGCCGGGCCCCGGTCCGTAACCCACCTGTGGTGAATCTGAATAACTTCGGGCTGAGCGCACGGTCTCCGCACCGGCGCCGCTTCTTTCAAGTGTCTGCCTTATCAGCTTTCGATTGTAGGTTATGCGCCTACAATGGCTATAACGGGTAACGGGGAATCAGGGTTCGATTCCGGAGAGGGAGCCTGAGAAACGGCTACCACATCTAAGGAAGGCAGCAGGCACGCAAATTACCCACTCCCGGCACGGGAGGTAGTGACGAAAATAACGATGTGAGTCTCGATCCGAGGCTCCTCGCAATCGGAATGAGTACACTTTAAATCCTTTAACGAGCATCCATTGAGGGCAAGTCTGGTGCCGCAGCCGCGGCATCTCCAGCTCCAATAGCGGCATAAAGTTGTTGTGGCTAAAGCTCGTAGTTGATCTCAGTTCCGACTGACGGTGCACCGCCTGCGTTTACTGTCACGCCCTAACAAAGCGCTTCTCACCGCTCGCACGGGATGCTCTTTTTGTCGAAAGTGTCCCGAGTGGCCGGAGAGTTTACTTTTGAAAAATTAGAGTGCTCAGAGCAGGCTATTTGAATGGCCCGAATGGTGATGCATGGAATAATGGAATAGACCCGGTTCTATTTTTGTTGGTTTTTTGAACCAGAGGTAATGACTAATCGAACAGGCGGGGGTGGCATTCAGATGGTGACGCTAGAGGTGAAATTTGGACCGTCGCAAGACGAACTACTCGCGAAAAGACGGCTATGATGTTTTCATTAATCAAGAACGAAAGTTAGAGGTTCGAAGGCGATCAGATACCGCCCTAGTTCTAACCATAAACGATGCCAACTAGCGATCCGCCGGCGTTATTCCCATGACCCGGCGGGCAGCTTCCGGGAAACCAAAGTCTTTGGGTTCCGGGGGAAGTATGGTTGCAAAGCTGAAACTTAAAGGAATTGACGGAAGGGCACCACTAGGAGTGGAGCCTGCGGCTTAATTTGACTCAACACGGGAAACCTCACCAGGCCCAGACACCGGAAGGATTGACAGATTGAGAGCTCTTTCTCGATTCGGTGGGTGGTGGTACATGGCCGTTCTTAGTTGGTGGAGCGATTTGTCTGGTTAATTCCGATAACGAACGAGACTCTGGCCTACTAAGTAGTCGACGGATCTCCAGAAAATGGTGTCCAGTTCGCAACTTCTTCTTAGAGGGATAAGCGGCAATTCTAGCCGCACGAGATTGAGCAATAACAGGTCTGTGATGCCCTTAGATGTTCTGGGCCGCACGCGCGCTACACTGAAGGGATCAACGAGTTTTCCCCCTCCGAGAGGAGCGGGTAACCCGTTCAAAGCCTTTCTTGATAGGGATTGGGGCTTGCAATTGTTCCCCATGAACGAGGAATTCCCAGTAAGTGCAAGTCATCAGCTTGCGCTGACTACGTCCCTGCCCTTTGTACACACCGCCCGTCGCTACTACCGATTGAATGATTTAGTGAGGCCTTCGGACTGGCGCTCTTGGATTGTCGGCCCCGTTGCCCGCGAGGGTTTTCTGGGGTCGTCGCCTCGAGCTGACGGAAAGATGTCCAAACTTGATCATTTAGAGGAAGTAAAAGTCGTAACAAGGTTTCCGTAGGTGAACCTGGGGAAGGATCATTAACAGAGAGAAAGAGAACGGGGCGCTCTTAAAACTACTACTACTACTCTCCTGATTTGGGCGGTCTCGGGCTCTGCTCTGGCAACTCCAGCAGCGAAAGAGGACAATCCCGGCCCCTGCACCAAAAATAGGTACCACCACGCTGTAGGTGGACCACACTCGGGCGAGAGCGCGAAGACCGGAGGAGGAGGACGGACGGGGCTTTGGACGGCTGCCCGTCCGTTCCTTACTACCGGCGAATAAGCCTCTTGACCCAAAAAGAGTGAAATTCAAGTGTCAAAAACAACAACAAGCCGTCCGGCCAAACCCAAACCACAAACTTGGGCTATGTCTGTCAAACCCTTTCATTGAGACTCGACCTGTGATGGTTAGTCGCAAAAAGACCAAATGGCAAATACACAACTCTTAACGGGGATCACTGGCTCGTGGGAAGTCGATGAAGACCGCAGCAACCGCGCGTCGGGTATGTGAATCGCAAGAATACCAGATACATCGACAAGTTGAACGGGTATATTGGCGTATGCAGCCATATGAGCTTGTCGCCGCCACTCCTCTACGAGGGTCGGAAATATACATCCATCGGTTGCTGCGAGTTCGGTGCCTGCTGACTGTCTCCCCGACACGAGGGTAACCTGAACCGAGCTTCCGCCTTGGGGTTTAATCGCCCGCGCCTTGCGCGAGGCGTGCCCTTAAAAACAAGCAAGCCTATCACTAGCAAGTCCATGGACTTGGCGCACCCACATTCAACCACAACAAAGCGACAGTTGTCGCCCTCGCAAATAACTGGAGGCGGCGCTTTTTTGCCTGCTGTCCACAGAGACACGAATGGCCGTCGGCCGCTCATGGCTGATGCTGCACATGTTCTAAGAGGCACTCCATCCCACGAAGAGGAAACGAAACCGGGTCGGATATCTTTTAAGTAAGCCCCGCCGGAATTTCGTCTATCACCTCGAAAAGAGTGCTTGGCATGCATTGCAGTGGAACCTAAATTGATGAGTGCGCCTGGGCCCGCAGTCTACCATGTAGTGGTGCAGGCAGAGAGATGAGAATGCTTTGGTGACGCCGTGCTCTTCCTCACGCGCTCCTCCACCCTCTCCCACGGTCAGACGCGGTGTGGGCGTT
>NW_024723916.1:0-1630 GCF_018991925.1 Homarus americanus | reverse complement strand
AGAAAAAGAAAGATAGTCAGGCGAAGAGAAAGATGAGTATATAAAAGAGGAAACGAGGCGAAGAGATACATGATAAATAAGAGAGACAGACAAAGAGAGAGAGAGTTAAGATAGACCAACAGAGAAAGAAAGAGTGAGAAAAAAAAAATAAAGACGATAGGACAAAGGGAACGGCACACACACACACACACACACACACACACACACACACACACACACACCTAGCTGGGTACTCTGTCATGGCTTCATAATGGACAATGCTCAAAATTTCTAGTGCGAAAAAAGTACGCCTTTAACTTGAACTTCAACTTTTAACAGTAATGATTATTTTATGCAAGTTGTGTTGAATTAATCTGAGTGTTTTTGTTGTATTTAGTACAAAAAAAATGGTTTGGGAATTAAGAGTACTAATAGAAGCTTACGTTCATCTGGTACATTACAATTCTGATGTTTATTGCTAATTTAGATTTTTTTCTTAGTTTTAATTATGAAAAAACTATAATTAATTCTGCCTCATTTGCACTATGACCTTGACTTAAACTTTATTTTTGAAGTGTTGTGATTTTGATATAGTGTTTCTGAAAATGACTTTAAATCTCACTTCGATTTGGGTTTATTTTAAAGCAGACGAGTTAGAAACAGAGCTGACGGCAAAATACATACACTAAATCATTAAACGATATAGGAAATTTTTCTACGAGTAAAGCGAAACATTTTGACTGTAAACTAAAAAAAAAATCGACAAAAAAGTATGAAAATGTTAAAGGGCACCAAGATAAATAAAAAAAAATATTCAGTTAATCATAAAAAAATAATGTGTCTACAAGGGGGGAAAATACTGCCCACGGTAAAAGAAAAACACTTCGTCAGTCTTAAATCTTTGAAGCCACGTTAAACGACCCAATGGTGAAAACAAAACAAAATTGTGGTGATTTATGTTGTAATAATTAAGGAAAAGTTTCAATGATAAAAAAAAAATACTAAACACTTTGACGAACATAAATGCCTCAGCATTCTTAAAAAGTATCGTTAAAACCGAAAAAAAATTAAGAGCCTTAGACAATAAAAATAATATTCTGAAGATAAGAAAAATATTTAGATTATAAAAATAAATACATTCTACGCAAACTCGGTCTACTATTAAAAATAATCGATCCGACAATTGTAAAAAATAATCCTACTTAAAAAAAATGAATCGACTAATAGCAAAATTTCTGACGATTAAAAAAACAAAAAACAAAAATCCGACGATAAGCAAAAACATTCTTCGAGTAATACAAAAAAATACAAAATCCAGGATCCTAAACATTGTGACGGAAATAAACACTTAAAACGTTGAAGGTAAACACTTAAAACTCAGGTACAAACACGACAGCCCAAGTTTACAAGAAAGAGCCAGACACAACATAAACCTCCAAGTATCCGGACACAGAGACAAATATCCGGACACAGCCTAGTTCCTACAATTGACGATACAACTCTGAGAAAGAACGATAGTTGTTGTTGGTTGTGGTATTGGTGGTGAAGACGTGGTGTTGGGTGGTGGTGGTGGTAGTTGCTGTGGTGTTGTTGGGTAGTGGTAGTTGCTGTGGTGTTGTTGGGTAGTGGTAGTTGCTGTGGTGTTGTAGTG
>NW_024723915.1:0-18706 GCF_018991925.1 Homarus americanus | reverse complement strand
ACCCAAGAATTCTGTTTGCCTTGTTGCGAACGCTAATACATTGTTTTCTAGGTTTCAAGTCGTTGCTAACAAATACACCTTGATTTTTTTCACAAACTGAGTTTTCTATTTCCGTGTTACCTAGTTTATACTTAACGTTTGTATTCGTCTTCCCTATCTGTAGTACCTTGCATTTATCACTATTAAAATTCATTTGCCAGTCTACTGACCACTCATGTAAGGTATCTAGATCTTTTTGAAGGTGTTCAAAGTCACTGTCTGAATTTATCACTCTCCCCATTTTGGTATCATCTGCAAATTTACTAATGCTACTAGTTATACCTAAATCAAGATCATTAATGAATATAACAAACAGCAGAGGGCCCAATACAGATCCCTGGGGAACTCCGCTTTTGACCGCACCCCAGTCTGACTTAAATCCATTTATGCTGACTCTTTGTTTCCTACCAGTTAACCATGACCTAATCCATTTTAATAATGATCCACCTATTCCATGTGCTTCTACCTTCCTTATCAATCTCTCGCGAGGACTCCATTTTAAATGCTTTACTGAAATTCAAATAAATTATATCATATGACTTATCATTATCTACCGCTTCAAACATTTCTGAGAAAAAAAAGCTACAAATTTCCAGAGACAAGAACGCCCCTGGTGAACCCGTTGAGAAGAATGAATTGCTGAATGTTTCAAGGTGGTTTCTGATTTTTGTAGTACACTGACTCCTAGCAACTTGCCTATGATTGACGTGAGACTAATGGGACGGCATTTGATGCTATTGATTTATCAATTCTTTTTGGTAACTCCACCGAATCACATTTGGTAAGTTTCCAAGCTTCTGGGTACCAGGTCTGGATTCCCATCGACTTATTAAATAAAACTGCTAATGGATTACTCAACTCATCTCTCATGATTCTTTTTAATATTTCAGCATATACCTTGCCCAAGCAGGCGATTTATGAGGCTTCAGTTGTTAATTACTTTAAGCACATCGTTACTAGTAATATTGATATTCATCAACATATTTTCTATACTGTCGTTATATACCTTATGAACTTCTGGAAACTGTGCTAGGTTTTCATTTGTGAATACGGAGCGTAAATGACTATTTAACGTACTACACATTTCTAACTCATCATCAGTCATTTCTCCTGTCGTAGTTTTAAGGGGACCTATTGTATCTCTAACCTTTGATTTATACAGTTGATAAAAAGCTTTGGGGGTATATTTCGATTCGTTTGCTACCTTGATTTCATAATTTCTCTTTGCTTTCCTAATTTCTGTTTATACCTGTCTTGTTAGGTTCTGATAGTAACCAAGTAAGTGATTTTTGCCTTTCTTAACTTTTCTATATACTCCTTTCTTTTTCCCTAGAAGATCTAAGAGTCTATTATTCATCCATTTTGGCTGGTTCCGTATCGATCTGAATTTTCTTTTAGGGATGTGTTTATTTTGGGCATTATTGATTGTCGCAATAAATTGTTCATAAGTAGCTGCTAAATTAAATTCGGGGTTATCCCGTCCTAAGTTGACAGTTTCCGGAGGTGTGGGGGGGGATTAATCTTTTGACCATAGGGTCATCCCTTAGGTCTCTCCTTATGCTACCGTAATTAGCATTCCTAAAATCCGGGATCAAGGCCGAATTTTCCTTCTTCCTGCCATCCCATATTATGTTAAATTATATGGCTTTATGATCACTGTTTCCTAGTTCGTCTCCAATCCCAACATCTTTTACTAGATTTTCATTATTACTGAGAACTAAATCGAGGATATTATTTCCTCTAGTGGGCAAGTTTATAAATTTATATATAAAACTATCCTGTACTACTTCTATAAAATCTTCAGATTCATTATCGCTAAGTTGATTTTTCCAATCTATGCCTGAAAAGTTGAAATCGCCTAGAATACATACATTGTTTCTATCAGATGCCTTCTTTATTTCCTCCCATAGCAATTTACCATCGTTCCTACTCAAATTAGGTAGTCTATATATAACACCAATGACTACGGATTCACTGCCCTCACCAATCTCTACCCAAATACTTTCATTGTCGCTATTTGTTTTAATGTTTGATTTATTGCAGCCTTTTAATGACACCCTGATATACACTGCTACACCGCCACCTCTCCTTCCTACTCTGTCAAATTTAAATAGGTTATATCCTGGAATATGAAATTCTGCTAAAAAATGCTTGCTGTTTGAATTTATCCATGTTTCCGTTATTGCAATTATATCTATGTTCTCTTTACTAACAATGGCCCTGAGCTGGTCCATTTTGTTGCCATTAGGCTTCTACTATTAGTATAATAAACACTCAATATATTTCTTCCGTTTCTATCTGTTTTACATTTATTACTTTGATGTTTGTTATTATGACTAACTATATTTTCAGCATTATCTACTTCTGTTTCACTACTTCCCAGGACCTGCTTGTTTTTTGACTCCCATTTTCCCCGACCCCTCTCTACTGGCGAAACCCCCCTTCGGAGTGACAATTTCACGCTCCAGGGATGCAGACAACGTCTTTACCCCCTCACGAGACAAGTGTACTCCGTCGCGACAGTACAGGTAGTCGTTGCCATAAAATCGTTGCCCGTCATCAATGAATGCCCAACCATTGTTTGCACAATGTTTTTCCAGTCGGCAATTAATAGCAATTGCCCTGGACAGCCATTCACGACCAACCCCTCTTCTAGGCAAGACACCACATACTATCGGGACCCCTCCCCTATCTCTAATCTTCCCCAGCGCCTCCCTATACCTCTTGAAAAGTTCCTCACTCCTAACCTTACCTATGTCGTTTCCCCCCACACTAAGACACACTACTGGATTGGTACCCTCCCCTGACAAAACTCTGTCTAACCTCTCGGCTACATGCCCTATCCCAGCCCCAGGAAAACATACCCTAGTCCTACGTTTCCTATCTCTCGCACAAAAAGCCCGATCCATAAACCTCACCTGGCTGAAGATTGTGAAGTGAGATGCAGTGAAGATTGTGAAGCGAGATGTAGTGAAGATTGTGAAATAAGATTATAAAGTAAACTGTAGTAATTGAGGTTAAACGAACGCGGGTTATTCTGTAGTGTATCCGTGTCTTGTTAACGTGGAACCAATATGGCGGTGGTTCTCAATATAGATACGTTATTTTGCCGGGAATTTCTGTCAAAACAAAATATGAATCAACCATATTTAGCCTAAATTAACCTAACGGCTTTATTATATATTCTAAGTTTTTTAAGTTGGATAGATCAGATCAGGTTAGGTTAAGTCAGGTTGGGTTAGGCTAGGTTAGTTTTGTCAATTTTGCCACTTAGAGGCTAGTTTATTGTGCCCCCCATACTCATCCTGTCAGCTGTAGCACAGAGATTACAAAGTGGTGTTAGATGAGGTAGGTGGTTAAGTTAAGTTTCAATAGGTTAGGTTAGATTATGTCAGGTTGGGTTAAGTTAGGTTAGGTAGGTAATAAGTAGATAGGTTATGTTAGGTAGGTGGGAAAGTTAGGTTTGATTAGGTTAGCTTATGTCAGACGGGAGGTTAGGTTAGATTATGTCAGGTTAGGTTAGATTATGTCAGGTTAGGTCAGATTACGTCAGGTTAGGTTAGATTATGTCAGGTTAGGTTAGATTATGTCAGGTTAGGTTAGATTATGTCAGGTTAGGTTAGATTACGTCAGGTTAGGTTAGATTATGTCAGGTTAGGTCAGATTACGTCAGGTTAGGCTAGATTATGTCAGGTTAGGTCAGATTACGTCAGGTTAGGTTAGATTATGTCAGGTTAGGTTAGATTATGTCAGGTTAGGTTAGATTATGTCAGGTTAGGTTAGATTATGTCTGGTTAGGTTAGATTATGTCAGGTTAGGTCAGATTACGTCAGGTTAGGTTAGATTATGTCAGGTTAGGTAAGTAGGTAGAGGTGGATAAAAAAGGTTAGGTTAGGTCGGCAGGTTTTAGTGTAGGACCTTAAGTAATCCCGTAAAAATTTCATGTTAATTTTTGACACCATACATTATAATAATCCTTATAAACTATGTTATGGAACTGTGGTGTCATTTTTTCTGAACGGTTTATTATAAGTTTTATGCCTTTAAAGAAGTTTTATTAAAGAGCGGCGTAATGAACCACAGATGTATTACCATTAAGTCCTAATTAACTTAAAACATGACTAATAACCTATGAACATGTAGTGTTATATGATTACAATTTAACATAATATATCATGAATGCTGTTATAATATCATAAGTGTGTTACAAACATGGCTGCTCATATATGCCATCCTGTCTCTGGCAAAGAAGAGATTGCAGTAAGTAAAATTATTTGGTAAAGACAAATACTGGAAATTAAACATATACATATTACCATTATCTGAAAAGCTTAGAACCACCGTTTTATATTTATTAAAAGTTTGTAGTGTTATACATCATGTGTAAACAAGTCACAAGTTATTATTTACGACATTGCTTCAGTCCTCGTCATCAGAGTTTTCTGTGTACAACAGATTCCTTCACCTTGTTTAGGCATTTCTCATCATCTGCTTGACAGTTACACATCTCGGTGCATGTCATGCTATTCTTTCTGATTCTTTCTGAATGAACATGACAATGATCCACATTTCCTGACGCCACATCCACATTTAACAAGTTCTGTGATTGCTTCTGGAGCTGGTGGTTGGTCTGATATTACTAGTATGAAACAGTCATTGTCAATCTTCCAGCCATGCTCTAATTGTGAAATCATTTCACTGTCTGCATCACAAGACCACAGAAGAGCTTGATATCTTCCTCTCAATATATGATACTTTAGAGTTGCTGCAGTCGCTGGTAGTTCTCCAGCTTCTGCCTGCGTTTTCTTGAAGAGATGCCATCTAAGTTATGACAGTTTAGTGAAAGTCATTCGTGGACAGTAGAGCTTAAATACAAATTCCTTTAGACCAATAAACATGTCTGCTGGAGGGCATTTGGTCTACTCAGCATCTTGAATGCATCTAGGACTTTTGTGTTAGATTTCATCAAAGTGCTCCAACATGCTTTCTTTCCTTTGCCAACAAATTTTCCAATGCAGTCAGATCCTGTGAAGGCATGGAAACCTGTAAGGCTCTCTGCCCAATGTGTCGTCGCTCACCAGTTCCTGTTTCATACTTGTATTTTCTCCAAGTTGAGGCTGCTTTAATATGCCAAACACATCAGTGTCTGGTGACTTGATATGTACAGTGCTGCCCTTCTGTGATGCATATACTGTATGTCCTGCTTAAGTTCTATAACTTGTGATAGCAATTTGATGGTTGAAGTCTTATTTGCTGCTTTCCACGACAGAAGATTAACCTTGGACATCTTTTCCCAGATGCTCAATGGACCAACAATACGTTTCTTGACAAAATTTTCATAATTTTGTCTTCCAACTTCATATGCACATAGATTGTCATATTTGGCATTTTCTGGCATTACAGCTCCAGTTACCAAGTTTAAAAGAGCATCATTTTCCTGGGATTACAGTCACCAATAACATTGTGTAGCTTCTGTACATCAGCATATTGACGGCTGACAATAGCTGTAGAGAGCTCATGATGTTCTGTTCTTTTGTAATCTTTATGAGTTTGATATTTTATGTAATGAACTTAATTTGAAAACCCAAATGGTAGTATATGATCTTTTATCACCTTAGACACTCTGTGCGTCATGCCTCTCAAGTGATTTTTTTCCTCTCTTACTTCTCTGGACAAATACGACCTTTATCCCATCAGAAAAAATATCACCATATATTTTCTTAATCTACAGGTGCCAAGGTTTAAAATGACGGATGGTGTCCGTTTATTTTGTCCTAATTTAAGTATCAAAGAGTGTTTTTATTTTTAAGTATCTTAAGTATCTTTTTTCCTCACTCTTAAGTATCTAAGTATGATGTTTTTTTTCATTTTTAAGTAACTAACCATATTTTTGTTTTCATTATAAAATGTGATTGATATAGACAACAGAAGTAAATATCAGCTGGAGGTCGTAAACGAAGCTGATGTGAAGTATTTTGACTCACTGTTCCCACGAACTAATTGCTTCTCTGGTTTATACCGAAGAAATAAAACCGTCAACGAACCATCCTGATTCAAATGTGTCTTAGGCGATACAGGGTGTTTAGGCGTCATTCTGATACCAAGAATGACTTTGTGTACTGTGGTGAAGCTGGGGGTAGGATAGGGTTGGGTTGGGTTGGGATGGGTTAGGATTACGCATGTGTGGGTATATTCTGTCGCATTTTATAGGTATCTTGCGTCTTTCTCTTTATTCCTTCTTTATCATGAGTATCTGTGCCTATTAATACACCACCTCGCAAGATAGTGGAAGAGGAATGGATAGTAACGAGATAATATTCTTCTTACATATACCTTAGCTTGATTACAGGTAACACCAGGTAGAAGTTACGTGACTCTTAAGAGTTTTCCTCGACTTGGCTGATTCAACTGTAAGACTTGCTGTATTTATCCTTATTAAAATCCTCCACCTGTAAGACCCTCCACTTGTAAGACTCTCCACCTGTAAGACCCTCCACTTGTAAGACTCTCCACTTGTAAAACCCTTTATGGATTTGAAATACCTTCTCGTCTTGACTCCACTAGTACTGTACACACCCTCTCTAGCCTTAGTTTACAGTAATGTTGAAGTATATAATGAAGACTCACAGCTCATGGGTTAGAAAAACAAAAGATGCTTGTTTTATTTATTTATTTATTTATTTATTTATAGCTTATTTTAGAATCCCTCGAAAGTTAGAACAAAATGGCTGACGGGACTCACAAGCGGGCGATGTTTACAGAATGGACCAAGAATAAAAAATAAATGAAAAATAAAATAAATAAATCGTAAATTGGTGCATTGTTTCTCCAGGGGTAATTATAGAAGTACAAATGTTCTCCAGCAGTGGGTAACGATCATAGCCACGTATAGAGCTTCTAACGCAGGTAGATTGATATAGATGCATTACCTGGAGTTAGTGGGTTACAGGGGCCTCCTACACGATAATATTAAAGGTGTTTTTTCCTTCTGTTTGTGGCACTTGAGGTGTTTAGGTTAGGTTTAATTAAAATGGTTTAGTTATAATAGTTATATTACGATAAGTTAAGTTGAATTTAGAACTTTTGATTTGCATATATCGTGTTTTAGAAGGATTTGTTAGCTAATAAGTTTAATTTGGATAAGTTTAGTTTAATTTAGATCATTTGATTTTACAAGGTCGTATTATAATGACTGGGAACCATATAGAAAACTGTTAGAGAAGTAAATATTTCTACGGCAGTGAATGAGTAAGTCAATAAGTGGTGTATAGAGCTGCTGACGCAACTTAAACGGTATATACTGTACATTATATGTTATCAGAGCTTTCCTGTTGTACGTAACCGCCTCCGTCAAAGTGTCTTACTGGCTCATGTGAAGATTAGCCTCTAGTTTATTTAACCTCAAGATTAACTACACTGGCACTGCCTGACCTGACCTGACCTGACCTACCCTACCCTACCCTACCCTACCCTACCCTACCCTACCCTAACCCTACCCTACCCTACTCTAACCTAACCTAACCTAACTTAACTTCCCAAGTAGCGTTAGGTTAATCATTAGTTGAAATAAGCTGGGAGGGTTAATCTTCAGGTAATCTATCTTAATTAACAATTTTGGTCAGGTGAGGCCTTCCTTACCTTACTCGAGAGCAGGAGGAGGAGGACTTGCTAACGTCTACAGATCATCGTCAACCAAGGCAGATATTGAATACCTTTTGTTTACCTTCGTGGCTTAAGAACACATCTTAACACCATAAGACTATTCGCCTCAATACAATAATACAGTAATTGATTATTGTATTCTAATAAAATTTACGGTGTATCTTGTGAACCAGATTTATTGTTTGACCTTAGTGAATGAGAAACTGGTTGAGGTGTATTGTGGTAAACATCCTTAAGAGCAGCTCTGTGTGTTCTTACGACCTCAAAGTAACACAAAAGGTAGCCAATATCTACCCTTGATCAGTCACTTTATGTAGATGTCAATTGTGTCATTTTTCTAGACTTAGTGCCCCCTGGAGGAGAAAGTAAATACAATGTTGATATATTTTGGTCACAACACACACTAGTAGATTATTTTTCCTTTTTAACTAAATAATTAACACTATGAAGCTAACTAATTATATAACTCAAAGATGGTAACCAATATGGCGTCGATATTGTTCACATACTCTATGATAAATAGATGTATTGTCTGTTTAATTTTAGGGAAGAATTTAGGGAAGAATTTAATTTATAAACTTTTGAGAATCTGGATACAGGAGTTTTGTCTTTGTGTGTGTGTGTGTGGTGATGATGACGCATACTTTCCTCTGCAGTGAAAAAAATATCTTGATATTGCAAAGTTTAACTGTAAGCCGAAGGAACGTTTGTAATGTGACTTGTTATGTGAAATTGTAACTTGAAATTCTTTGTGAAAAAATATTTCCCTATAAAGTTTGGCAATAAATGAAGTATTACATCAAGGTGTAACTTGTAGTTCCTTGTGGAGTAATTACCTATGTGGACGATACAGCTACTCCAGGGTGTAAGACCTAGAGTAGAAAGTCTTTAGACCTTACTTGAGGTTGAAAGACTCTTATAGTGGAATGTCTTAGGTATTGAAACTTTAATTACAGTAAATAAAATATAATCTACCTAAACATTCCTTCACCTGGCGACAACTAATGATACAGGTGGTGTAATAGCTCTTTAAAATTCTTCCGTTTGATATAATAATGACCACACATGAACTTATAATGTGCAATATCTTGATAACACATTAGCTGCAACATTACACATAGTCCAGTGTATGTGTAGTGAGGGACATCTACCTAAGTGAGTTACAGAATGTGGAGTTGAGGCAAAAAAAAGTTGGGACATGTTTGAGATCATCAGTTGAGCCAAACGTTTATACTCAATATTGTTTTAATGGTATTTTAGAGCGACCGAAAAATGTAAACAAAATGGCCGGCTAGGTGACACATACCTTACAAGAAATTAACATGAGAACGAACACACACACACACACACACACCAGTTTTACCCACATTATCACCAGACTATCGGCATACCTGGTCGGTGGACACCTGCCTCCTCCTCCTCCTCCTCACCTTGCTAATATGCTAATATGCTAATATGCTCTGGTATGTTCCAGTCTATTTAAGATATGCTCCCATCTATCTTAAAGAGCTTATGCTAGGTTGGTCTGATATGCTCCTCAAAGACTATGCTGATATACTCTTGTCATCTGATATGCCATTATGTTCATATCACTCTAAAGGATATACTAATATGTTATGATATGTTGGTATGGTTCTGTCTCTCAGAGGGTGTGCTGATGTACTATAAGAGCATATGGGGTATGCTGATATACTTGGTTATGTAGCTAGGCTCATATCTCTCTTACAGGTTATGCTAATATACCCTGATATGCTTGCATCTATCTCTGAGCGTATACTGGTTGACTGTAATGACATAAGAGATATGCTGGTATGCTTCTAAGGGAATATGTTAACATACTCTAATAATAATTTGAAATGAGGTTAGCTATACCTTAGATTCAGGGGATATACTGATATGATATGAATTAACCTAGAAGTATACTGATATGTTCTCAAGGCATTCAGGGGATCTGTTAGTATGCTTCGACATACTTTCGAACAAGGTAAACTGGACCTTCAGAAGATAGGGTGATATGCTGACATATTCTGATGGATCTAAGAGAGAGTGGAAGACTATGAGAGCTAGTTAATATACTCAGGTATGTTGATATCCCTTCATGGCACTTGGGATATATGGTAATATACTCCGATGTGTCTCTTTGGATATACTGATATGCCACTAATGGGTCCCCAGAAAGCAGGAGACAAGTTGATCTGCTTCGAGGACACTAATCTGTATAATGATTTTTTCCCTGACTGTTAAGAAGTATACTGGTATATTTCAAATGTTGCTTAGTATTATAGTATACTTTGGGCTGTTCTGAACATATTTCACAGCTGATTTTCAGAAATATATGCTGCTGTCACTGGCTTGTTTATTCCGGAGACATTGATTATACTTTGAGTATGTTGATATGCTTTGTTACCAGTCAAGGAATATGCTGATATGTTCTGACACTTCTCAGTGATTACCCTGATATACTTAGATACCTGACAGTATTTATTGGAGTATAGTGTCCTATACTCTGATGTCATTCTAGTGATATGCTGATGAGCTGACATACCGCTTTATGTAACTGTGATATATTGAATCATATACATCCATTCCTCACGCTTAATATATATGATATTCTAAACAATGCTGATATTATTTATGTTATACCCTGATTATATACTAACATACTACAGTGTCATTTATAGTGTATGATATTAAACATTCGGGGGTATACTTTGAGGTTATTTAGAGAATATGATGGCAAACGGTGATATACTCTGATGCCATATTTGGTATACACAGATATATTGATATAATTTATATAATATACCGATAGATATAACTAAATATCTGTGAAGTAAATCCTGTACTTTTTGATATACCATTCAGGGTGAAGGTATGCTAATATACCACGATAGCACCCGTCTCTCAGCGCTAATATACCCTGATGGCACACTTAACATCCTGGCGCCGGTCGTGGGGTATACTGATATGCTAAAGTCTTCTTCATCTTCTAATATCTCGACTTCAGCTTCGTAAACTGTGATTACTTAAACGTATTTAACGCTCGTTTACGTAACTTTTTTGTAGAATAAATGAATGTATATCCGGGGTTCTTCTGTTTCTTTGTCCATCTGATGTTTGCGTCCATGTTGAGGAGAACCACTTAGCAGGGCTCGCATTTTCCCATAATGTGTTACCTCAAGTTCCATAATTTGCACTTAGTGAAGCCACGATATCCCGCGTTATGTTGCCCGTCTTACTTCCTTCTGGGTTATGTGTCTTAAGTTGGTGAAAAAATTAAATTAAGGCTGAATTATTGTTAAATGTTAAGGTATTATAGTACTTGTCTGTCGTGTTGTTAATATAACATAGTTTCACCAGCAGTATGTACTCAAGAGCTTATTAACATCGTTGACGAGTCAGAGCCGCAACACTGAACCAATCTATATGAACATTAACACAAAAAATAAATTGTTACATTACATCGACTATCAAGACATAACTTACAATACAAATTAATAAATAATTGTACCAGGCAGATAAAAATATTAGTTACAAAAAATTATGAAAATAGTCTTAATGTTCACGCCAGAACTTACCCCATAACAAAAGCCATACAACATTTTCCCAGTTAAGACTTCGTTAAATACAATCTCAAACTCCTTCTCAGAAACTGTGTGTTGGTGGTGTGCCACGTGTGGTGTGTGTGTGTGTGTGTGTGTGTGTGTGACAGCACCTTTGATTTATACAAATATTCACCCAAATGAATAACACCAAGTAATTCACCATGTTATTCACGACTCTTAGATCACTTGGCTTGCGTCTCTCAAAAGGTCGAGCCAGGGTCAGCTGATTCAGTAAACACCGCTCACATTAATAGGGACCTGCCACACTTTGCCATAAACAGATAAATTGTACCGGGAATTTTCCCCCCACACACTCATCATTGTCACTTTATGTAACTTGCTGACAAAACCCATGACCCTTCAGGCCTTTTACGCCCTTAATGCATGAGTCATAAAGGCAAGTATGAACTCCGCATGCTTCCCAGTTGGGCACTGTAAACGCTTCTGCGCTTCACC
Source organism: Homarus americanus (assembly GCF_018991925.1). NCBI lineage: Eukaryota > Metazoa > Arthropoda > Malacostraca > Decapoda > Nephropidae > Homarus > Homarus americanus. Next base: position 6,944 of record NW_024723915.1, on the reverse strand, counting down.
TTGCACAGGATGTAAGGGGGTGCCCAATAAACTAGCCCCCTCGTGGGCAATCTGTAATCACTACCACTGTCTCGCGGCCCAGAGTAGTAGTTGGACATATCACTAGACAGGGAAATTCACACTTAACACAAGTGTTATCTCAAGGTCATATTCACAACACTTCCCTGGACAGAATTCATAATTTATTTTCTCATATTACATCTGTGTGTATACCTGCTACTAGATAAACAGAAAATGCCAAGAAGTGTTTACATCAAGCGCTGCCACTTAAGAGTTCCAAGAACTAAATTAAAACAATTAGTGTGTGTGTGTGCATGGTGTGAGTGTGCATGGTGTGTGTGTGTGCATGGTGTGAGTGTGCATGGTGTGTGTGTGTGTGAGTGTGCATGGTGTGTGTGTGTGCATTGTGTGTGTGTGTGTGTGTGTATATGGTGTGTGTTTGTTTGTTTGTATGGTGTGTGCATGGTGTGTGTGTGTGTGTTTGTGTATGTGTGTATGGTGTGTGTATGTGTATGGTGTGTGTATGTATGGTGTGTGTGATCGTGTGTGTGTGTGTATGTGTGTGTATGGTTTGTGCATGTACGGTGTGTGTATGGGTGTGTGTGATTGTGCATGGTGAGTGTGTGACTGTGTATGGGGTGAGTGTGTGTGTGTGTGTGTGTTTCCATTGCCATGAGGATATCATACAATTCTTAAAGCACTGGTCACATGGGCGCATTTTTTTTTAGCATTTCTTGCCGGAAAGTTATTTCGAGCAATTTTCGAGAAATTCGAGCAAGTTTTTGAAGCATTTTTATTGACAATCGTGATAGTCAATTTCTTGACTATTTCGAGCAAGATTATCGGTTCAAAACCCGGTTAATACCATATTTAATGACACGAAGCTTATTTATCGAGTATTTACCTTGGCTATATATAACATAGATCAATAACATTATGTATAAAATGCACAAACAGTTTTTTACGACACACTGAGTTTATTATTTGGGTGGTGTTTTGGCGTGTTTGTTTACAAAACACAAGCCCATACAGCCGGTCATTCTCCACACACTAACAACCCTCCCTACTGTAACTACGATAGTTGAACCAGTCTATATTAAACACTCGTTCCTCCTCCTCGCCAGCCACTTACGAGTCCCCAATAGTTTTTCTTCGCTTTCTCTCATTTCTTTTTAATAATAACAATAATACCAAGGATAGCTGCTGCGTCGTCTGCATTGTTGTTGTGATGTTCCGTCTCCCTTCTACTCGCACAGCGGCGTTAACTTTTTTTTCTTGCTGTAGTAACTGAACCAAGAGCCACTCGTGTGACCACATTTGGAAGAAATTACTCGTAATTTTTTGCTCCAAATTAATTGCTCATCAAAGGGATCGTGTGACCGTAACTTAAGTCACCCTTAAGAAAAACTGTAAATACTGATTCACAAAACTTAAGGATAATTTCTGACTTGGAACCATCGGTGTAATGCAGAAAACAGTTATTGTATTCTAAAACCTACCCAAGAAATCTTTTACCCACTTACGATATAATTCTTTTCTATTCCATCAATAGATGTTATTTTACTTTTTTATACGTATTTTTATTTTAGTAATTTATAAACTATTTTCTTTATATACTTCATTACCTTTTAGTGTAATGAAGAGAATGAATTACAGAAGGTTTTTATAATTATATTGCGAACAATATTTTTCCTCTCAATAAATAAACAATGACGATGATCTTGTTTACAATATGGAGCTTGATGTCTTACTCCATGTTCGTTTATTACATTTTCTGCCATACCCGACTGTTCTTTTCTTTCTTGTGGTGAAGGTTTTTGACAATTGATATATATATAAAGTTGAGTTAAGAATAATGACTCTGATATTATAGCCATTAGGTCCTGAATAATAAGTGGTGTCTAAGTGAACAAATGTATGATGTCTTCAATTACCAGCGTAGTGTGGGGTAACAGTGGGGGTAGAAGCGAAGGGTAGGAGTGAAGGGTGGGAGTAAGGCGTGGGAGTAAGGGGTGGGAGTAAGGGGTGGAAGTAAGGGGTGGGAGTAAGGCGTGGGAGTAAGGGTGGGAGTAAGGGGTGGGAGTAAGGGGTGGAGTAAGGGAGCAAGGTGATGGGAGTAAGGGTGGAGCAAGGGGTGGAGCAAGGGTGGAGTAAGGCGTGTGGAGGCGGGAGAAGGGAGTAAGGGGTGGAGTAAGGGTGGGAGCAAGGGGGTGGGGAGCAAGGGTGGGAGCAGGGTGGGAGAAGGGTGGGGAGCACATGTGGGAGCAGGGTGAGTATGGTGGGAGTATAGAAAGTAAGGGTGGGAGCATAAGGAGAAGGGCAGGAGCAAGAGGTAGGGAGAAGGGGTGGAGGAAGGGGGTGGAGTACAGGGGAGTAAGGGTGGGAGCAAGGCATGAGTACAAGGTGGGGATAAGGGTGGAGTTAGGGGGTGGAGAAGGGGTGGGAGAAGGGGTAGGAGTATAAGGAGTAAGGGTGGGAGTAAGGGTGGGGAGTAAGGAGGAGACAAGGGGAGTATGGGTGGGAGCATGGGTGAGCAGAAAAGGAGTAAGGGGTAGGAGGCAGCAGGAGCAAGGGTGGGAGTAAGGGGTGGGAGTAAGGCGTGGAAGTAAGGGTGGGATTAAGGGGTGGGATTAAGGGGTCGGAGTAAGGGGTAGGAGTAAGGGGTGGGAGTAAGGGGTGGCAGTAAGGGGTGGCAGTAAGGGGTAGGAGTAAGGGTTGGGAGCAAGGGGTACGAGTAAGAGGGTGGAAGCAAGGGGTGGAAGCAAGGGGTGGGAGTAAGGGGTATGAGTAAGTGGTAGGAGTAAGTGGTAGGAGTAAGGGGTAGAAGTAAGGGGTAGAAGTAAGGGGTAGGAGTAAGGGGTAGAAGTAATGGGTAGAAGGAAGGGGTGGGAGCAAGGGGTGGGAATAAGGGGTGGGAATAAGGGGTGGGATTAAGGGGTGGGAGTAAGGGGTAGGAGTAAGGGGTAGGAGTGACGAGTAAGAATGTGGGACAAGAGGGAGGGGTAGCAGTGGGGGGTAGGGTTAGGTTACAAACTTCTATTTACTTCATCATCTGTATCCTGCTGGTGATGTTCTCTCTTTAAACAATTTGTAAAATAAATAAATAAATGGTCAGGTGTAAATGGTAAGAATTTAACAGAGTAATACTGAGGTATTACAAGAAAGAACTAAAAACTGTCCACTGTGTGTATCAACATTTTATAAAAGTATTTGTGAAGCTGTAAAATACTTAGATATAAACTTTTAATTCAACTCTGTAATAAAAATAATTGCAATAATGAATCTAAACAAGAAATGAACTGGGTGAAAAAAATCTACAAAATACTAAAAATATAAAAAAGAAGAATTACAGTAAAACCTGAATCATTGTAATAAACATTATTAAACTTTTCGTTGTTATGACCTAAAACAAACAAGGAAGACTCGTCTAGATTTTCGCTCTGTGAATTAACTCCTTGGATCGCTTTTGGGCAAGAGGGGAGTTACTCCGACTTATTCCGTGAAAATATTCCCAACTGTCCATAGAATCCGTTACAGTTTCCTTTATAGTAAGTGACTCACAAATGATTAATATTCCCATTCACCAATACTTTATTATATCAGAGAACAGTGCAGAGATAAGCTGGCCAATGAGCGATGGTCAAAGATAATACAGATTTAATACTGGATTGATAAGTACAGCTATAGTGATTTGTTTCATGTTACAGTAATAATAAACTTTATCAAATGTTATAACTACCAAAGTGTTATTTTCGTGATCGATACCCTGCTGCCAGGATTATAACATCGTTTAAAAGTTCAGTAAAAATATCATGCAGATTAAAACCTAACCTAGTGTATCGTAACCTAACTTAGCCTTTCCTAAGCTAACTTAGACTATCCTAAACTAGCCTAACCTATCCTAATCACACCAAACCTAACCTATCCTAAATTTATATATCATCAACAGATTTATAGATATGTTGGAGAAATAATTATCAAAAGTTTGTTGTCTCTGCAAATGTATTTTAAAAAAAGAAAATGAAATTAAAACTTTCTAGAGAACTCAATTGTGTCATGAGCGTTGCGGCTTGGTTAGGTTAGGTAACATTAGGTTAGGTTAGATAAGGTAAGGTAAGATTAGGTAAGGTGAGGTAGTGTTAGGGTTAAATACATTTTACTAATTTTGCATCAAAATAATCACGACTGAAGGTATCGGATAAAAAACCTCTGAATATAATTCTTTTTCTGAGAAAAAAATTTCTTTACCACTTATTTTTTGCCCCACTTTTTTTATTAAGTTTGATGAACTTAGATTAGGTTAGGTATTATTTAACTCTGAGTCATGGGTACTTATTGGATACTTGGCAGAATAACTTGTTATAACTTGGTCCTAACAAAGGCGGAGTCTAAGCAAAAATGTTCACTTGACCTCATATTTGGATTTCATTACTGAAGGATATTTACAGCTATACCACATTAATAAGGTCTATCTGCAAGTTTATTCAGTCATAAAAAAAAATATACCCTAAATGTGGACAATAAAAATCTTCTATTATGGTACAAATTACTTGAAAAGTTGTAAGAAGACAAAAGCTGCATCTCTTCCATAAAGCGAGAAATAGAACAGCCAAGCCTCTTCTTGTCGTAAAAAAAAACTAATATTGTATTTTAGCATGTTGATGTACAAAACATTTTTTTCATTATTCTATGATAAAACAAGTCTAACAAGCATTATTAAAACATATATTATTAATTTTTTTTCATGCAATCCGGAAATAGCGACTACTATATCCAGGTTGATCGTGTTGAGGTCCTGTAAGTTACAGGCTAGATTACGAGCTCACTTACGGAGTTCGATGCCAAATATTTGTTTTGAGAATCCCGATCGGAGACTGTAAGTCCAGTTACTTGGTAAACAAGTAGATACAGTGAAATAAACTGCTGTACCTAAATATTATGTAACTCAAAATATATTCCCAAAACAGCACGTTTACAGATGAAAATAAAAAAAAGCATAAATAATACAAACAAAATCAATTAATATGTTTTTTATTACAGTATTTTTAAATATCAGAAGCGTAGGTTCAGCGCTTCTTTTGTGTCTTTTTCCCGGTGAAGATGTAGTCTCCCCATGGCAGGTACTGGTCCTTTTTACACGGCAGAAAGTGGTAGTTTCCTTCTTCTTCTTCTTGTTTTGGGTCTTGTTGTTTTGGGTCTTAGTGTGTTTTGTGGTCTGCAGTTTGTTAGATCGGGGGCCCTTCTCCTTCATCTGGCAAGGCTTCACCTCCACCTTAGTCACCTTCTATACAGTGCGTCGGAACACCATTGTGATGTACTGACACTAACAGCTCTCTCACTGAGGTCAAATCAAAATTTGACCATACAGAAAGAATTACGGTTTAATAAGGTTGGAATTTAAAGAAATTGACAACAAAATAAAGCTCTGTTTATCAATATAGTAAAGAGGGATGGTGTTTGTAAAGATGATGGATGGTGTTATAATATGTAGTGATGATGGATGGTGTTATATGTAGTGATGAAGGATGGCGTTATATTGTAGTAATGATGGATGGTGTTATATGTAGTGATGATAAGAGGGTAATATATGTAGTGATGATGGATGGTGTTATATATATATATTGATGATGCATGATGTTGTATGTAGTGATGATGGTTGGTGTTATATGTAGTGATGCTGGATGGTGTTATATGTAGTGATGATGGATAGAGTTATATGTAGTGATGATGGATGATGTTATATGTAGTGATGATGGGTGGTGTTATATGTAGTGATGTTGGATGGTGTTATATGTAGTGATGATGGATGATATTATATGTAGTGATGATAGGATGGTTCTATATGTAGTGATGATGGATGGTGTTATATGTAGTGATGATGGATGATGTTATATGTAGTGATGATAGGTTGGTTTTTTATGTAGTGATGATGGATGGTGTTATATGTAGTGATGATGGATGGAGTTATATGTAGTGATGATGGATGATGTTATATGTAGTGATGATGGTTGGTGTTATATGTAATGATGTCGGATGGTGTTATATGTCGTGATGGATGGTTCTATATGTAGTGATGGTGGATGGTGTTATATGTAGTGATGATGGATCGTGTTATATGTAGTGGATGGATAGTATTATATGCAGTGATGATGATGGATGGTGTTATAAGTAGTGATGATGGATGTTATATGTAGTGATGAAGGATGGTGTTAGTGAAGATTGTGAAGTGAGATGTAGTGAAGATTGTGAAGTGAGATGTAGTGAAGATTGTGAAGTGAGATGTAGTGAAGATTGTGAAGTGAGATGTAGTGAAGATTGTGAAGTGAGATGTAGTGAAGATTGTGAAGTGAGATGTAGTGAAGATTGTGAATTGAGAAGTAGTGAAGATTGTGAAGTGGGATGTAGTGAAGATTGTGAAGTGAGATGTAGTGAAGATTGTGAAGTGAGATGTAGTGAAGATTGTGAAGTGAGATGTAGTGAAGATTGTGAAGTGAGATGTAGTGAAGATTATGAAGTGAGATGTCGTGAAGATTGTGAAGTGAGATGTAGTGAAGATTGTGAAGTGAGATGTAGTGAAGATTGTGAAGTGAGATGTAGTGAAGATTGTGAAGTGAGATGTAGTGAAGATTGTGAAGTGAGATGTGGTAAAGATTGTGAAGTGAGATGTGGTGAAGATTGTGAAGTGAGATTTGGTGAAGATTGTGAAGTGAGATGTGGTGAAGATTGTGAAGTGAGATATGGTGAAGATTGTGAAGTGAGATGTAGTGAAGATGTGAAGTGAGATGTAGTGAAGATTGTGAAGTGAGATGTAGTGAAGGTTGTGAAGTGAGATGTAGTGAAGATTGTGTAGTGAGATGTAGTGAAGATTGAGAAGTGAGATGTAGTGAAGATTGTGAAGTGAGATGTAGTGAAGATTGTGAAGTGAGATGTAGTGAAGATTGTGA
>NW_024723914.1:0-21383 GCF_018991925.1 Homarus americanus | reverse complement strand
CAGGCTGGTGATGGGTGATGCTAAGTGATGGGACGGACAGTTAGAACAGGCTGGTGATGGATGATGCTAAGTGATGGGACGGACAGTTAGAACAGGCTGGTGATGGGTGATGCTAAGTGGTGGGAAGGACAGCTAGAATAGGCTGGTGATGGGTGATGCTAAGTGGTGGGACGGACAGCTAGAACAGGCTGGTGATGGGCGATGCTAAGTGGTGGGAAGGACAGTTAGAACAGGCTGGAGATGGGTGATGCTAAGTGATGGGACGGACAGTTAGAACAGGCTGGTGATGAGTGATGCTAAGTAATGGGACGGACAGTTAGAACAAGCTGGTGACGGGTGACTATATGATGGGAAGCGAGACAGATATTAAACTAGAGTGATACCATGAGGACCCTGAACCAATAACGGAGCTACAATACAACACATCTTTCACATCAGTAAGAAAAGACGAATAACACATTAAAGAAACAGAGAATCTAGTATTTGTTGTGGATTCCGGCCATCACGTGGTGGTAGTTGTAGGTTATGTATATAAGCTACTGTGCCAAGTAGCAACCCTGTACATAAGCTACTGTGCCGAGTAGCATTTATATATATTATCACGTGGCAACACTGCACGTGTTATGTGGCAACATTGCCCCGAGGCTGCCATATGGCAAGGCGCCTCAGTCTGACTGTGTGAGCCTTGCATGGCACACAGCGTCACCACTTGTATTTCTCTCATCCACAATAAACGGACTCGGTGTTACTCAGTGTTTCCCTAGCCATCACTGCATTCTTCAGGGCACACTAGTAACCTTCATGGCGCAGTGTCTAGGATCTGTGGACTTACTAAGTGTGTGAACAATGCCGACAGTTACGTCTGCCGGTGATGCGCGTCGACTCAGTGTGTTGTGTTGTGTTGCGCTGTGTTTCGCCGCGATGTGCAGTGTTGCTCCGTCACAGTGCGTTTTAGTGACGGTGCCAGTGTTAGTGTCAGTGTATTAGTGTGTGTCTAGAGCTGAGTTGTGCATTGGCCTGTCTTTTTTTGTGGTACCCACGGAGCACGCAGGCGTACACCCTTCTCGTGCGACATCCGGGGGACACTGACGGTCTTGCCGGACCACGCAGCTGTCCACGCTCCCTCCGCTCTCTCAGACACACGCACGCACGCACTCACTCACTCACTCACGGACAGAACAGTGGACCTGAACCATAAGCGTGATTTTTGTGCTGTTTATGTCTTATATATGTGGTTCGAGCTGTTGAGGCGCCACTTTATATATTAAACAGTGCAGTCCACGCACACACAAAGATGGGAGGTAAGAAGGGACGTCAAGATGGGAGACACGACTCCCCACCACCTTCCCCTCCACCGGGCGCAGACTCTCATCCTCCACCTCCAGTGACGGACATCGCCACAATTCTGAAGTGGATGGACGACCGGGACGAGAGACGCAGAGAGATGGAACTTCAGAGGGAGGAGACACGAAGAGAGGAGGAAAAGTTGCGTTTTGAGGCGCTATTAGCGACCTTGGCGCTAACCCACCCTCCCTCACTTGCAGGTAGCGCGCTTCAAGGCGCCAGTACACTCCCTCCTCCACCACACCAGCGTCCTCCAGGTACTCTTGCTACCCCAACAGCTCCCAAGGCATCTGTTCAACCCCCACCCGCCCTCTCACCAGACGTCACGTTTCAGCTTTTTCGTGAGTGGAGGCAGCGTTGGACAGATTACTCCACGATGGTGGACCTTGACAGCATGCCTCCAAACAAACAGCTCATCCAACTGCGGATGTGTTTGTCGCTGGAGACCCAGAGAGTTTTGGAGCACACGTTGCACGTGCCTCCCGACTCTACCTCTTCAGTGACGGATGTGCTTGACCTTTTACAGGAGCACGTTAAGGGTCGGAACAACGAGGCTTTGCGTCGCCGTGCCTTTACCAGCTGCAAGCAGGCGGAGAACGAATCCTTTGACGACTTTTTTGTACGTTTGAAGAGTTTGTCTGAGGAGATCGACGTCTGCAAGGCGCACAGCCGGGAATGTGAGGAAGCCTGGATCAAGCACGGGATCTTGACAGGTGTCAGGCACGAAGAGTTGATGCAGCGACTCATCCCCCTGGACACTTCCTCCACACTCCAGGTGGTAGTGACTGAATGTCGGTCATACTGGTGCAAGTCCGCCACCTCTCGCCTTACTGGGCCCCTGTGAGAGCCTCTCCTGGCCATAAAAGGATAAGAAAGGCGGCCAACAACGAAGGCTGCACGTTCTTCCGCGCCTCCGCCTAATTACTTTCTGTGGCATGAAGCCAGCACAGCCCCAAAGAACGCCCGACCATAGGCGCACTGGTATTCGTGGATCGACCGTAAGGCCACTGATTCTGCTGAACGTTACTACGTGCCACAAAGTGTCGAGCCTGCGTGGTCGCTATGGACACTACGACAAGTGCTGCCGCCAACCCAAGCCCAAAAGCCCGAGACGAGGAGGACAGCAGCGCACTTCCCTCGGGGTGGTTCGCACACAGCCCCCTCCAGATGGCCCATGCAGCCCCAAGCAGCAGCGGAGTCGCATCAGGAGGGTGGAATCGACCACACGCCCCAGGGCTACCCCTTCCCCTACTATCCGCGTCGCCGTCACACACGGTGATGTGTCGGGTCACATCGAGGTGATACCGGACACCGGCGCCGATACTACGGTGATTGGGCTGAAGCACCTCCAGAAACTGGGCCTCACCAAACGTGACCTGGGACCACCGCCGCAGCTGCTGTACTACAATGCGGACGGTTCCCAGATGCCGGACGCTGTGGGCTCCTTTCAAGCAGAGATCACCTACGGCGACAGGTCGTGTCACGGATGGATCGACGTGCGGCCTACTCTCGCTACACCCTTGTTGTCGTGGGAGCACTGCAAGGAGTTAGGCGTGGTGCCCAGAAACTTTCCTGAGCAGATCCCAGCTGCTCGGTACACCGCCAGCAGGGTGCGTGAGTTAACGAGCGACGCGCCTGGCACTGCCACACAGAGCTGCCCAGAACCCGCGTCCACTCCCACCCACACAGGACGCTCCCCTGCCCAGATCCTGTATGGTCACCCTCTCCACTCTTGCGTTCCTACACACGCCAAGGCCTTTGCGAAGGACTGGCAGACAAAAGCCGAGAGCTGCTACCGCCGCACCGCTACACGTGCCCAGGACGCCAAGGCTCGGTATGACGACCGTGCCCGCCGTCTTCAGCCACTGGAGATTGGTGCCCTTGTCCGCGTCCAGGACCCGACGACGACACGTTGGGACAAGGTGGGCACAGTGATGGGCGTCGGCCGGTCGCGGGACTACAAGGTCAGGATGCCGAGCGGCCGTGTCTGGTGGAGGAACCGCCGCTTCCTCCGGCCAGTCCCACCCCCTGCTGCTGGCCCCCTGACCGAGGATGAGTCCCCTACACCTCGCGAGGATCCGCCCCACAGTGCACCTCGACGCTCAGAGCGACTTAGGACTAAGAAGTCCGCTCAAGACAAAGACTATGAGCGTGAGGGGGGAGGGAGATGTAGGTTATGTATATAAGCTACTGTGCCAAGTAGCAACCCTGTACATAAGCTACTGTGCCGAGTAGCATTTATATATATTATCACGTGGCAACACTGCACGTGTTATGTGGCAACATTGCCCCGAGGCTGCCATATGGCAAGGCGCCTCAGTCTGACTGTGTGAGCCGTGCATGGCACACGCTGGTCACCACTTGTATTTCTCTCATCCACAATAAACGGACTCAGTGTTACTCAGTGTTTCCCTAGCCATCACTGCATTCTTCAGGGCACACTAGTAACCTTCAGTAATGAAGAAATAAGCTTGTGATGCAGTATGAAATAAAAGTGGCTACTCAAATTGCTTGTTACTCAGTACTGGCAGCGTGGGTTTGAGATCTGGTATGACAGATTGTTGGCAGAGGAGAACACAGCACTGTAGTGACCAATAAAATAAAATTATACAGGTTCAATAGGAGTTCTCTTACCCTATAACTGTTTCTTTAATAAACCAAACTGGATTTTCATTTTATTTTAGATTAGGTTAATTTAGGTTAGGTGTCTGTGAGATGGTAGTGGGAGAGTAGAGGGACTTCCTTCACCCCCACAGTACTACTACACACCAAGTCCCAGGTTGCTCATCTGACTTTATGCCTCACCTACACACAATTGCAGGGTCTCAATTATTTCTCTTACTATTGACAACACAACATACAAATATTGTTTCTCACTTTTGATTTGTTTTCATTTTGTATTTCTTTGTGGTTCTTATTATTATTTCGTATTATTTTTATTATTACTATTATTACTATTATTATCATTATTACTATTATTATTATTATTATTATTATTATTATTATTATTATTATTATTATTATTATTTATTATTATTATTATGATCATTATTACATTTTCGCCCCCCAGGCCCCGATGTGGGTCAGTGACCTGTGCCTGGGTGGGCTAATCCCCATAAAAAAAAAAAAACTGCCAGGCCACATTGAGTCACAACCCCCCGTTGGGTTTTAAATGGCCATATCGTGTTGTCAGCTGTATCTGGGGAACCTTTATCAGACACACGAGGGTTTTATCGTGTGGTCAAACTCGAAAAATAATGATTAAGAGGCGATATTTGTCATTGTGTAGACATTTTTAATATTTGGGTAAACTTTTTTGTTTCTTTTTTACACTTTTTGGTCTTGTTGTGGCCCTGGTCTGGTGGTTGTGTGGATGATTGTTTAAACGGGCCCAGTCCACATAGACTCCAACCTAACCTAATCTACCAAGATCCTAGTAGGTCCTTAATTCTAACCGTCAGAAGAAATCGCAGTAACAAAATACATGTTTACATATGTATTTTGTATGTATAAATAGTATACTTTGGTAAATCTATTGTTGTACTGATCGTTACTCTGTTTACACCATCTGTGACTCCTACTATAAACATCTGAAAAACATCAAACATCCACTTTAGAACAACAAGACAATTACTTCTTCTACAGGTTGAGTATGTGAGCTGGTGCAGGTGTGACCGGCAGCCTTCCACCTGTCGTCCAGCGAGCACAACCAACCAACAAGTTCGTCTGTGCCTCTAAAGGACACACACTCAGGGATAAAAACCAGCTCAAAAACATCTGTTGATACCACTTTAAAGAAAGGCCTTACCAGAATCCACTTAACTGTGTGAAACAAATAACTGTTAACTACTTATATATAGCTTAAAACATCACCAAATTACATAATATCTGTGTAATTCTAACTAAACCTAACCTAACCTAACCTTGGAAGCCGCTTCAGCGCTTAATGACTGTTGTGACGTCATCAACCCCTTGAGTATGAAGACTTAACCCTTAAGTACTATGACTCAACACCTCGAATAACGATGACTTAAATATATGAGTATGATGATTTAACGACACGAGTATGATGATTTAACGACACGAGTATGATGATTTAACGACACGAGTATGATGATTTAACGACACGAGTATGATGATTTAACGACACGAGTACGATGATTTAACGACACGAGTATGATGATTTAACGACACGAGTACGATGACTTAACCGCTTGAGTATGACGACTTATTCCTCAAATATTCAAGGGGTTAAGTCAGTGTATTGAAGGGGTCAAGTTATAGTACTCAGGGGTTAAGTGATCGTACTCAAAGGGTTAAGTCATCGTACTCAAGGGGTTAAATTTCTGACAAACTCGAGTGGCTGATGACGTCACTCAAGGCATTAAGCGCTGAAGCGGCTCTCAAATGATGGTGTTTACATTCTACAATTATCAAAAGAAAAAACTACTGAGGTAACGTACTTTTCTTAAGGACTCCCATCAAGACCTTTAAGTCCAGAATTAATGACAAACCTTCATACACCCCCCACCCCAAAATAAATAAATAAATAATTAAATGCTAAAACATGCAAATAGTACGTCAAGATTTCATTTTCCTCAAAAAATAAAAATAAATAAAATACAGTCATGGATAAAAGTTCGCTCCTGTGGTGAAACCGAGTCGCGAGAATGAGTCTCCGAACTGACTGTTTTGTCTCATTTGGGGTCGATGCTGCTTCATAATGGGATGGAACGAACTTTTGACCCTGACTGTATACATACTGGAAGTTGCCGTAAGAGAAGACAATGTATGAGATTTAACTAGGCATCTGAAGACGTCACTCGAGGGATCATCCAGTGCAGTCATTTTCCTCCTTCTGATAAGTCACGTTATAATGTAAACCTCTAATACGACGTTCAAGTTATAATTACAGTATTGTAATAAAAGTGCATGGAGAGATTAAAAGTATTTCAGTCAAATATATATATCTGGATGAGAGAGAGAGAGAGAGAGAATAACATCCCCCCCCCAAAAAAAATATATAAATATATAAAAACAATAATTATGATAATAAAGACCAAACAAAATTATGAAAATCTATAGAGGGGGAACGAAAGGACCATAAAATTAGTTATGATTGCAATCTATGATAAACAAAACGAATAAATCTATACCCACACACACACACTCACACAATAGGTCTTTCATATCAACACCTGAGGACGAGTTACTACACCACGTGAACACCAAACCACCTGGTGTCTCCATGACCAGTCCAGGCCCGGGCCATCAACTGTAAACTATAATAATTTGTATGTTCAATCATTATTCATTCTCCTTTCAATAATAAAAGCTTTTGTTAAACGACTCACCCACCCCATGTCTTTGTATGGAATAAGTAATTTTTGTCCAATGTATATTTTCAACCTTCGGGCTGCAGAACTTTTCCAATAAATCATTAATTATTATTATCATTATTATTATTATTTACACACACACACACACACACACACTGTAATCTTCTGGTGTCCCCTGCAGGTTGTCTATATCTCTCTCCACACTACGCCATCGCCTGTACGGCTGCATGGGATGATTGCTGTGTTCCTCCTCCTGACGAAGTGTTTATCTTACCTGTTCCTACCTGTTAATTTTTTGTGCAACAGCTGTGTGTGTGTTTTATGCTATCTTATCATGTTATCACCTTGCATGCTACAGCTGATAATATCTTTACAATAGCACCTGGTTATAGTAGGCAAATTTACATACCAAATCTTTGCTAGGAAGGGGGAATAGGAAGGGAAAATAGGAAGGGGGAATAGGGAAGTAATACTGAAGTTAGAGGGTTTGTTATGTGTTGAAGGGTTCAAGGTATTATTTGGTTGAGGTATACGAATACAGTCATCAGTACTGTACCCACAAAGCAAATACAGTACTCTGCTATTACGGTCCAAGGATAACATCACCACCAACTGTAAGGGCGGAAACGATCTTCCTGCTCGTTACCGCTGCTAACTCTCTCGTTTGCTGGTGCGGACGACACTTGGGGCGGTTGGACAGAGGTGAGAACGGCAGCGACTATCTGGGTCACCGGCAGATTCAACCCAACCGCCATACAGTCACTATCTAGCTACCCGGCTATTCGTGAAATTCTGGCTGTGATCTCATCATAGGTCCTGGACTCGTGGGCTGTGTCCCCAGACCCTCACCTATCGACTGTGAATTCTCTGGTCATCTACCACCACCACATACCACGACAGTCAATTCATCTCATTCCGTCTGTGCCCCGGTGTTCTCCTGCCATTTCAAGACAATCGGCCGCTGTCGCTCGAGTGTGGAGTTGAATGGACGCTTCCTTACCCTGAGTGTGCATCACCGTGTTCCAGAACCTTCCCCCAGGGCCACTGCCATAGGAAATATCTGTTCATTGTTTGATTCTATGGTTGTTTGATTCCATTAATTGCTGACTCCCCTTTATTGTTCGATTCTATCAATTGTTGACTCCATTTAATTGTTTGAATCCATTAATTGCTGACTCCCATTAATTGTTTGATTCCCTTAATTGTTTGCTTCCCTTAATTGATTAACTCCATTAACTATTGACTGCATTAATTGTTTGACTCCCGTAATTATTTGATGTTTGTTGAGTGGTGTCAGAGTTTTGTGTAATATTCTTTATAGTAAAGAGATGTCAATCTCAAACGGTTGTTTGTTATTCCTTAGAAAACCATGGTCCTTGACATTCCTTTATTAAAGAACCTGATTAGTCTGGTAAGGGATTTCTATCCCCATTTCCAAGGCCTTTACACCAACACTATTTGGCAAACAGTGAAATCTGGGTACTATAAAATCTGTCAGGAAAAGAGAGCAAGCTATATGGTGTTAAGGGATCAAATGAAGATTAGACCCCTATTTTATTTCACCTGATGATTAAACACCCTTAACACTACCTCTGGTGGGGTTAGGTTAGGTTCATTTTACACACATAAGCATCTTAACTACTAAAGCCGTTGAGCAAAATACAATACCGTCACGGCATATAATAATCACCTCTACTGAGAGTTGGATAATGCTGTAGAATTTTAGGTATCCACCCTATGGCGGTGTGGACTGAGATGTGGCACGGCCAGATTATAGCTAGTGGCGGGGAGGATGTATACGGTCAGATTATAGTTAGTAGGGAGGGTTGTGCATACGGTCAGATTATAGTTAGTAGGGAGGGTTGTGCATACGGTCAGATTATAGTTAGTAGGGAGGGTTGTGTATACGGCCAGATTATAGTTAGTGAGGGAGGGTTGTGCATACGACCAGATTATAGTTAGTAGGGAGGGTTGTGCATACGGCCAGATTATAGTTAGTAGGGAGGGTTGTGCATACGGCCAGATTATAGTTAGTGAGGGAGGGTTGTGCATACGACCAGATTATAGTTAGTAGGGAGGGTTGTGTATACGGCCAGATTATAGTTAGTAGGAAGGGTTGTGTATGCGGCCAGATTATAGTTAGTAGGGAGGGTTGTGTATACGGCCAGATTATAGTTAGTAGGGAGGGTTGTGTATACGGCCAGATTATAGTTAGTAGGGAGGGTTGTGTCTACTGCCAGATTATAGTTAGTAGGGAGGGTTGTATACGTCAGATTATAGTAGGGAGGGTTGTGTATGCGTGGGTAGTTAATGGGGAGGGTTGTGTATACGGTCAGATTATAGTTAGTAGGGAGGGTTGTGTATACGGCCAGATTATAGTTAGTAGGGAGGGTTGTGTATACGGCCAGATTATAATTAGTAGGAAGGGTTGTGTATGCGGCCAGATTATAGTTAGTAGGGAGGGTTGTGTATACGGCCAGATTATAGTTAGTAGGGAGGGTTGTGTATACGGCCAGATTATAGTTAGTAGGGAGGGTTGTGTATACGGCCAGATTATAGTTAGTAGGGAGGGTTGTGTATACGGCCAGATTATAATTAGTAGGGAGGGTTGTGTATACGGCCAGATTATAGTTAGTAAGGAGGGTTGTGTATACGGCCAGATTATAGTTAGTAGGGAGGGTTGTGTATACGGCCAGATTATAGTTAGTAGGGAGGGTTGTGTCTACTGCCAGGGCCTAGTTAGTAGGGAGGGTTGTGTATGCGGCCAGATTATAGTTAGTAGGGAGGGGTTGTGTATACGGCCAGATTATAGTTAGTAGGGAGGGTTGTGTATACGGCCAGATTATAGTTAGTAGGAAGGGTTGTGTATACGGCCAGATTATAGTTAGTAGGGAGGGTTGTGTATACGGCCAGATTATAGTTAGTAGGGAGGGTTGTATATACGGCCAGATTATAGTTAGTAGGGAGGGTTGTGTATACGGCCAGATTATAGTTAGTAGGAAGGGTTGTGTATACGGCCAGATTATAATTAGTAGGAAGGGTTGTGTATACGGCCAGATTATAGTTAGTAGGGAGGGTTGTGTATACGGTCAGATTATAGTTAGTGAGGGAGGTTGTGTATACAGCCAGATTATAGTTAGTAGGGAGGTTGTGTATACGGCAGATTATAGTTAGTAGGGAGGGTTGTGTATACAGATTATAGTTAGTAGGGAGGGTTGTGTATACCAGATTATAGTTAGTAGGGAGGGTTGTGTATACGGCCAGATTATAGTTAGTAGGGAGGGTTGTGTATACGGCCAGATTATAATTAGTAGGGAGGGTTGTGTATACGGCCAGATTATAGTTAGTAGGGAGGGTTGTGTATACGGCCAGATTATAGTTAGTAGGGAGGGTTGTGTATACGGCCAGATTATAGTTAGTAGGGAGGGTTGTGTCTACTGCCAGATTAATTATAGACCCAGGCAGCCTGTGTACACTCTAAACACGACAAATGTGGTGAAGCTATGAATAAGGTAGCTATGAATACAGTGAAGCTATAAATAAGGTGAAGCTATAAATATGGGGAAGCTATAAATATGGGGAAGCTATAAATAAGGTGAAGCTATAAATACGGTGAAGCTATAAATAAGGTGAGACTATAAATACGGTGAAGCTATAAATAAGGTAGCTATGAATACAGTGAAGTTATAAATATGGTGAAGCTATAAATAATGTGAAGCTATAAATATGAAGCTATAAATATGGTGAAGCTATAAATACGGTGAAGCTATAAATTCGGTGAAGCTTTAAATATGCAGAAACTATTAATACGGTGAGACTATTAATACGGTGAGGCTATAAATACGGTGAGGCTATAAATACGATGAAACTATTAATGCGGTGAAGCTATAAAGTGTAGCTATAGATAAGGCGAAGCTATAAAAAAGTTGCAGCTATAAATAAGGCTAATATATATGTACACCTGAAGCTAAACTGTAGCCATTACTATGTGATCATTGTCAGCCTGAAGTCACAGCCAGTCTCTTCATATGGCCAGACTTAATTGGCGACATGGCCAAGCTGCAAACGTGGTCAGGTTGTGTACATGGCCAGATTATAGATATGACCAGGCTGTAGATATGGCTAAGTTGTGGACATGACTAAGCTATGGAGTTGGTCAGGTTGTGGACATGGCCAAGCTGTACACATAGCCAAGTTGTGGACTTGGTTAGGTTGTGGATATGGCCAAGCTCTAGACATGACCAAGCTATGATATGGCCAAGCTATGATATGGCCGTGTTGTGGACGTGGAAAGGTTGTGGACTTGCCCAAGCAGTAGATGTGGTCAGGTTGTGAACATGGCCAAGCTATGGACAAGGCGCTGTGAACATGGCCAAGCTGTAGACATGGCTAAGCTGTGTAGATATGGCCAAGCTGTAGATATGGCCAAGCTGTAGACATGACGCTGTAAACATGGCCAAACTGTAGACATGACGCTGTAATCATGGCCAAGCTGTAGACATGAAACTGTAAACATGGCCAAGCTGTAGACATGACCAAGCTGTGGTTGGGCGAAGACGTGGACATCTCGTAATTGGCAGCGTCACTGGACTAAACAATCGATATGAATGAATCATTTCCCGGAACCTCGGTGTGATGGCGGTGGCATGGTGAGCGTCGTGACCAGGCACCACAGCGCCCTATGTCCTGCCCGGTGACACTCACTCTGCACCGTCACTCTTGGTACACATCGCACCACCTCACCTCGACCTGCACAACACATTAAGTGTTTGTTACAGCGGGGTTGAGGAGGAGTGAGTTTTTCCCATTTCGTTTTAGTCCGGGTTTTCGGGTCCTCTGCCTCCTATTGCATTAGTAAAAACTAGTGAATCGGGAAAGGCCGCGGACCGACCGTTATACCCCCAAAAGAAAAGGGAATTTCGACTCTGTCCTCTCGCACATAGGGGACAGTCTCATAAGAACATAAGAATGGAGGAAACTGCAGCGGGCCTATTGGCCCATACTGGGCAGTCCCATTTACACCCAACCCCTACTGCTCATATGAGCATCCAACCCATGTTACCAAACCAGTGTTTACCTATTTCGCGCCTAAATCTAAATTTGTCTAATTTAAAACCATCGATACGAGTTTGCTCTTGGTTGGATAGTTTGAGTACCTTTTTAATGTCCCCTTTATTCAGCCCTGACTTCCATTTATATACCTCTATGTATATTATGTATGCTGGATTATATATTATGTATGTATATTATGTATGTGCTCCATTTATGTATTATTTATTCAGCCTAGCTAGCAGCGTGTGGCAATGTTATTACCATATCCCACATGCTTAATTAATGTGCCTGGCGACGTATGGAAGCTGCTAATGTATCACTTGCCATACGTCGTCTATAGCAGTTGACCAGGAGCCTAGCTGAGGAGTGCTACCCCCCCCTCTGTGTACATACTCTTATCCAGTAAACCGAACCTACAAAACTATACAGGTGTTTGTGTTCTCTCCTGTATATAGAACTTATTACCCAGAACACCTAACATGGCGCAGTGCGTAATCTTACTGGATAATTACGAGTGATTAGTGCAAAGTTTGTGAAAGCCGGCTTATGGACTCCCGCCTTGTGTCAACCCCGCGTCATCCCTCCTCGAAGAATTTAGCAACTTTGAGCAGTGTCAGTGACAGTGATTTTCTGTGAAGTGTTTAGTGCATTGTGTGTTTCGTGCCATTCATGTGTGACCTTGTTCGAACGGATTCCCAAGGTATACGGCATGTTCTGGGCATTTGTTGGGAGTAGAGTTCAGTGCACCCTTCTCTAACCGCGTCCTGAGGGTAACTGGACGGACTGCGAGTCGCCGCACTTCTCCAACCCCCCCTCACAGCGCCGCCTCCACCCCCCCCTCACAGCTGGGGCGAGACGCTTTGCCCGCCCGACACACACACACACATACATGCACTAACACTTGCTGACCGCGCGGCTTCATTATATATATTTTATATATATAACCTACTTATCTGTGTATTTAATTAAATTTTTTGTCTGAAATCTTGTTGATACGACGGGCTGACCGGTCAACACTGATTTAAGACACAGTACACAGATGAAGTAGTTATGTCTCATGCCTTACGTAGCCGTGGAGCCAGCGCCTGGATGAGTCAAGCGGATGATAGTCCCGCAGAGATGGATGACCAGGCCGGCCACGACGCTCCAGCCCCCACAACATCGCGCAGCCCTTCACCTCAATATTCAGCGTTATCTCCAGAGATAATTGCCTTAATGAAGTTTATGAGAGATGAGAGGCGCGAGGATGAAGCTCATAGACGTGTGGCGGATGAACACAGAAGGCAAGCAGAGGCAGAACGAGACCACCAACGGAGAGTGGAAGACAGTGCACGGTTTGAAGCCTTGATATCTCGCCTCACTGTTAACCAAGCCCCTGGCTCTAACACTGCCTCGGTACTGACTGGTTCAGATACCTCATCCATGCTTCCTTCACGCCCCCCAGCCCCACCTAAAGCAGCAGCTCAAACACCGCCCATCTTGAAGCCTGATGTGAATTTCCAGACTTTTCGTGAATGGCGGCGACGGTGGACTGACTATTCTACAATGGTGGATCTCCAGAGTTTGTCACAGCCTAAACAACTCATCCAGCTGCGTATGTGCCTGTCCTTGGAAGTTCAGCGTGTCTTAGAACATACGTTGCAGGTACCCCCAACCTCTTCGCTGTCTGTAGAGGAGGTACTGGACGTTCTACAACGGCACATCAAAGGACAGCAGAATGAAGCTCTGCGCAGGAGGGAATTGTTTAGCTGCAGACAGATGGAGGGTGAGTCTTTTGATGCCTTTTATGTACGTCTTAGGAGAGCCTCGGAAGAGGTAGATATATGTCTAGGCCACCACCAGCAGTGCGAGGAGACCCAGTTGAAGCAGGTGATCTTGATGGGTGTTAAGGACGAGGAACTTGTCCAACGCCTCACCTCCCTCGACTCTTCCTCTTCTCTTCAGGATATGTTGACGATATGTCGCTCCTATGAGGCTGCCAGGTGTGCCACCTCTGCCATCCGAGCTCCCCCTACAGCTGTACGCGCTGTTTCCCGGTACAAGAAGGACAAGAAGTCTGCTCCTACGCCTTCGCCCACCACGTCCACGCCCGGTTCATTTTGCAACAACTGTGGTAAGCAGCACGGAACACAGGTATGTCCAGCTGCTGAGTCTACCTGCAACAGTTGTGACCGTAAGGGCCACTGGTCACTCACAGTACGGTGCCCAGCCAAACGCGTCCAGTGCAATGTGTGCGGTCGTCTGGGCCACTATGACAAGTGTTGCCCTTCCAACAAACCCAAGGGACAGCGTCGGCGGAAGCTTCAGCGCCCTTCCACCAGAGAGGGCCGCCCACAGTCTTCCAATCAGAAGCATGACGACCCTGGACAACGCTCGAGCCATATTAGGAATGTGTGCTCCCCCCCCCGCGTCCCAGGACCAAAGTCCCCCAGTACATCAGTGTCATTGTGACCTACCGCAGTGTGTCATCCCGTCTTCAGATGTTGCCCGACACCGGCGCTGATGCTACAGTCATCGGTCCCCAGCATTTGCAATGCTTGGGGCTCTCTCCAAGTGATCTAGGACCGCCCCCCAAGGATCTCCGCTTTATGGCAGATGGTTCACAGATGACCCCGGCCCTGGGTTCACTCCAAGCACAAGTCACCTTTGGCAACAGGTCGTGTCAAGCCTGGATTGATGTGCATAACGGTGTCCCGACTCCTTTGCTGTCCTACAGACATTGTCAAGAGTTGGCCATCATCTCCCAGGACTTCCCCAAACCTATTCTTGAGGTAAAACACGCCAACAGGGTGCAAAAAGGGAGCAGCAACGACCCTGCTGCCGCCCTACCCCTGCCTCTTGCCAGTGACACCTCTCCTTCGGATGCTCGGAAGTACTTCCTGAAGGAATTCAGCGACGTTCTGGTGACCAAGTCCGCTCTGGAATCCAAGCCTCTCAAGAAGATGGCAGGTCCCCCCATGAGGATCCACCTGAGGGACGACGCGAAGCCCTTCGCTATTTACACCCCTCGACTGGTTCCCCTGGCCTTCCGCGAGGCGGTCAAAAACGAGCTGGACTCCATGGTCGCCCAAGAAATTATTGCACCAACCGGCGATGACCCGTCTCCATGGTGTCACCCTATGGTTGTCGTCGCAAAACCTAAAGGTGGTGTTCGGATCACCACCGACCTCTCCAAGCTCAACAGCCAGGTGTCTCGTCCTGCGCACCCTTCTCCCACGCCCTTTGCAGCTATACGCAGTGTGAACCCGAAGGCGCGCTTCTTCACGACGATGGACGCCCTGTGTGGATACTGGCAGATAGAGCTTGCCGAAGAAGACCGACCACTCACAACTTTCATCACCCCGCATGGACGTTACAGTTATTGCCGTGGCCCCATGGGATTCGCCGCTACAGGAGACGCTTTCTGTCTTCGAGGTGACATGGCTCTACAAGGTCTGGCAAACTGCGTGAAAGTGGTCGACGACATACTCGTGTACGACGAGGATTATATGGATCACCTCTGCCGTATCTACGAGGTACTCAACAGGTGCCGGAAGCACTGCATTACCCTAAATGCCGACAAGTTTGTTCTGGCCAGCTCTTCAGTTGACTTTTGTGGGTACACCCTCTCAGGGAATGGTATCTCAGCTGACCCGGAAAAGGTCCGCGCCATCACGGATTTTCCCACCCCTGCTAACCTGACCGACTTGAGGTCCTTCATCGGTCTCGTCAACCAGTTAGCAGAGTTTTCGTCGGACATCTCCGCAGCTGCTCAACCACTTCGCCCCCTGATGAGCCCCAAGAGGACATTCCTGTGGACCCCCGACCACGACAAGGCCTTCCAGCAAGTGAAACAGGCCCTGTCTCGTCCACCTGTCCTCGCCACGTTTGACCCAGCCTTGCCGACAGTTCTGCAGACAGATGCCTCACGCTTGTATGGCGTGGGATACGCCCTACTGCAGGATCATGGTGGAGGGCAGTTCCGGCTCGTCCAGTGTGGCTCGCGTTTCCTCTCTGACACTGAGACGCGCTACGCCACCATTGAGTTGGAGCTGTTGGCTGTGGTTTGGGCGATGTCCAAGTGCAGGTTTTACCTCATAGGCCTGCAACACTTTCACCTAGTGACCGACCATCGCCCGCTTGTCCCGATCCTCAACCACTACACGCTAGACGCCGTTGAGAACCCTCGCCTCCAGCGTCTGAAAGAGAAGCTCTCGGCGTACATCTTCACAGCAGTGTGGCGTGCTGGTAAGGAGCTCTGCATCCCTGATGCCTTATCCCGCTCTCCTGTCAGCCGCCCTACTCCAGAAGACCATGTGCTCGACGCCGACCTCGCTCTTTCCGTCAGGACTGTGGTCACTCTCCATGCCGTCCAATCCCTTCGTTCGGACCTGTCACCAGATGACGACAAGGCAATGGAGGACCTTCGAACAGCGGCCCGAGATGACCCTTCCTACGTCCGACTTGTCGAGTGTGTGAGGAATGGATTTCCTAGCAACCGCTACGATCTTCACAACACCCTGCTCCCGTATTGGAAACTCCGCGATGAACTTTACTGCGACGGAGACCTTGTTCTGTACGGAGCACGTGTAGTTGTCCCTGCTGCATTACGTCCCCACGCCTTGGCTCGCCTTCACGACAGTCACCGTGGAGCTGAGGCCACCAAACGACGTGCACGACAGACTGTGTTCTGGCCCGGCATCAACTCCGACATCTCCAATGTTGTCCGTGCGTGTGAGCCCTGCCAAGTATTACAACCCAGCCAGCAGCAGGAACCCTTCATGAGTGACGACAACCCCACCCGCCCCTTTGAGTCTGTGTCGGCCGACTTTTTCTGTGTGTCAGGAAAGTCCTTCCTCGTTATCGTCGACCGTCTCTCTGGTTGGCCGGTTGTCATCAAGTGCGGTAATGACACGACGTCTGCCGCCACCATCAGCAAGTTCCGCCACTACTTCCGTGACGTGGGCGTTCCTGTACGCCTGCGAACCGACGGAGGGCCTCAGTTCACAAGCCGGGACTTTGCTGTGTTCCTTGACCGATGGGGAGTCCGGCATGTGTTGTCATCGCCCCATTACCCGCAGTCCAACGGCCACGCTGAGGCTGCTGTCAAATCCCTGAAGCACCTCATCCTTAAGGTGGCCCCTTCTGGGAACATTGACTGCGAGGCCTTCGACCGGGGTCTTCTTGAACTCCGCAACACACCTAACTACACCGGACGCTCCCCTGCCCAGGTTTTGTATGGACGCCCCCTTCGTTCTTGTGTCCCTGCTCACCCTCAATCCTTCTCCAAGGAGTGGCAGGCCAAGACAGAGGATTGTGATCGCCGAGCCGCCGAACGTGTTCAGGACGTCGTCGCCCGCTACAACGACCACGCCCGTTCTCTCCCCAGGTTGAGTGTCGGCACCCAAGTCCGTGTTCAGGACCCGACCTCCCTACGTTGGGACAAAGTAGGCGTAGTCATGGGTCTCGGCAGGTCACGGGACTACCAGGTGCGGTTACCCAGTGGTCGTGTGTGGTGGAGGAACCGCCGTTTTCTCCGCCCCGTAACAATGCCTTCTGCTGGCCCCGCCACCAGTGTTGAGTCCCATACCCTTCCCAGTGATGAAGTCCCTCGACGCTCAGAACGGATCCAAAGAAAAGGTCCGCTCAAGACTTTGCTATGAGCGTATAGGGGGGAGGGAGGTGTATGTATATTATGTATGCTGGATTATATATTATGTATGTATATTATGTATGTGCTCCATTTATGTATTATTTATTCAGCCTAGCTAGCAGCGTGTGGCAATGTTATTACCATATCCCACATGCTTAATTAATGTGCCTGGCGACGTATGGAAGCTGCTAATGTATCACTTGCCATACGTCGTCTATAGCAGTTGACCAGGAGCCTAGCTGAGGAGTGCTACCCCCCCCTCTGTGTACATACTCTTATCCAGTAAACCGAACCTACAAAACTATACAGGTGTTTGTGTTCTCTCCTGTATATAGAACTTATTACCCAGAACACCTAACAATACCTCTATCATATTGCCTCTCACTCTATGTTTCTCGAGGGAGTGCAAATTAAGATGCTTTAACCTGTCTCTGTACTCTGTAATAAGGTAACCAGAATTGAACTGCGTAATCCAAGTGAGGTCTCACAAGCGCAAGATATAGTTTTAGGATGACCTCGCTAGTCTTGTAACCAACACTCCTTTGTATGAACCCAAGTACTTTATTAGCCTTGTTCAGAGCAAATATACATTGTTTACTTGGCTTAAGGTTCCTACTTATCATTACTCCTAAATCTCTCTCGCAGTCGGATTTTTCAATGGCATCGTTGTTCATCTGGTAACTGGTTTCCCTGTTTACATCTCCTATACTGAGTACTTTACGTTTGTCAGCGTCGAATTTCATCTGCCATTTTTCAGACCAGTCGAAAAATTTGTTTAGATCTTCCTGTAGTTTTGTGGAGTCCTCATCAGATTTAATTATACAGCCTATTTTGGTGTCATCAGCAAATTTACTTATGTTGCTATCTATGCCGATATCTATGTCGTTTATGTATGTAATAAATAATAATGGTCCAAGTACTGAACCTTGGGGAACTCCCCTAGTGACGTTACTCCAATGGGATTTAGTGCCGTTAATGCTCACTCGCTGTTTTCTGTCCTGTAACCACGCCCTGATCCATTTAAGGATATTACCTTTGATGCCATGTGCTTCTACTTTTCTAATTAGTCTTTCGTGGGGGACTCTGTCGAAGGCTTTGCTAAAGTCGAGATATACCACATCATAATTGTGCCCCTCGTCCAACGATTCGAAAACTCATGAAAAGAATGTTAATAGATTAGTTAGACAAGAACGCCCGCTTGTGAAGCCATGCTGGGAATCATTGATCAATCGGTGCTTCTCCAGGTGATTTCGAATAGAGTTTGAAATGATTGCTTCCAGTAATTTGCCTACTATTGATGTTAGACTGACTGGGCGGTAGTTAGAGGATAGTGATCTATCTCCCTTCTTGAAAATCGGTATTACATTCGCTATCCTCCAGGATTCTGGTACTACACCTGTTTTTAAGGACATGTTTAACAACTTTGCTAAGGGCATACAAGCTCTTCCTTACATTCCTTTAATACTCTGGCAAATATGTCATCGGGACCGGTGAAAGTATGCGACTGTGTTCCATGTCGAGAGGCTATCAGGAAAGGGGATATGAATTTGGTCCATATTGTCCGGAGAGGGAAAGGTCATTTTAACATACCGATCGCTTTGATATTTTTCTGATGTCAGGAAAAATATGTAACTAAAAATGGTACAAAACCGTGAATGCGGCAACGCTGGGGTTAAAAATTTCAATGTGGTGGTGCGTAGCGGCCGCGCGACGATTGTCCGCCGGACAAAGATGGCCACAAAAGAAATGTGAAAAGTGTGCTACTGTCTCCCTCAAACCTACGATCGTTTTCCAAATAATATTCTGAAATCTTGAAGATATAAGGCAAAAAATTAAAGACAGTTACCCAATAAAATTGTCAACATATTTTGTCATAATGATAGATCATGAATAATTCAGTTTTGGAGAGCTTCCATTGATCTGATGTGATATCAGTTGCGGATTCAGTATGTTGTCACACATGTGTTAACGAAAGTTTATGGACTTCTGTCGATATATCGAGGAACTGATCGAAGATGCCACTCAAAAGATGAAAACGAGCAAAAATAGGGGATGCAGATGAAATGTGTCATTGTGTTTTGTTGAATAATATATTAGCTGACGTGTAAAACGGTGACGGGTGGCCACGACCCTCAGGCTGCCTGGCACGGTACTCTACCACCGTAGTAACTTCAATCTACAAAACAATACCGAAATACCAGACTGATTTTGAAAATACAATCTGAAAGAAGATATTTTAATGCATTTCTTAACGATAACTAAGGCGAGGTGTGGAGGTAGGAAGTCTGTGGTCGAGGGGTATGGTGGCGGGGCTGGGTGGGGCGGGGCAGGGCGAGGTGGGATAGGGCTGGGAGGATGGGGAGCCCCACCCCTCAAAATACTCTCCCGTAATAAAACCTGACGCTATCAATACCATCAGATGAACGGGAGCAGGCACGAGGGTAGAGGAGGGTGAGGGGGGACGCGGTGGACAATTTACAACAAGGAACACCCCTACCAGTCTTACCCCGGCCTTACCTGGACGCTGATTACATCACATCATTAGAGCAATACTGTTGTGACGCTCCACGCTGATAACATAAAAGGCTGGCTGTACCCTCGGAGTGATACTTAATGACTATTTTGTCACATCTCATCTGATTATGATTCTATGTACAGTTGCCAGCAAAAAGTCCTCCCACAGCCCTGTGTAGCAGGGCTGTGGGAGGACTTTTGCTGGCAACTGTACATCAGAGGGATAGATACTGCTTTTATTGCTTCCTTTAGTACTACATCACACGAGGACCCCACAACTACAACACAACCCGATCAAGTAAGGCGCCGTAGGTTGTTGTTGTTCTTGAGGTTATGGTATTATTACTGTTTCAACAACTATTACGGTGTTTTAGTTCGCATCTCTAGGTTAGTACACGGTCTATAAGGTTAACATATACAGTACACCAGTCATTATCGAACGAAAATGGTAGACATCCTCACCAACACTACACCAACCATCCCTTACCAACACCCCCACAAACTACCCCTCACCAACACCCCCCACAAACCCCTTACCAACACCCCCACAAACCACCCCTCACCATCACCCCCACAACCTTCCCTCACCATCACCTCCACAATCTTCCCTCACCAACACCCCTAACAATGACCCCCACAAACCCACTCACCAACACCCCCCACACACCACCCCTCACCAACATACCGCACTACAACTACGTCAGATGCATAAGCACCACAACTACGTCAGATGCATGAGACGCACTACAACTACGTCAGATGCACAGGCACACTACAACTACGTTAGATGCATGGCACACTACAACTACGTCAGATGGCACACTAACTACGTCAGATGCATGACACACTACAACTACGTCGAATGGCTGACACACTACAACTACGTCAGATGCATGAGGCAGCAATACCACAACCACGTCAGATGCATGACAATAACTACGTCAGATGCATGAGGCACACTACAACTTCGTCAGATGCATGATATACTACAACTACGTCAGATGCATGGCACACTACAACTACGTCAGATGCATGACACACTACAACTACGTCCTAATGCATGATACACACTACAACTACGTCAGAATGCATGAGACACACTACAACTACTTCAGAATGCATGAAACACACTACAACTACGTCAGATGCATGACACACTACAGCTACGTCAGATGCATGACACATTACAACTACGTCCTAATGCATGAGACGCACTACAACTACGTCAGAATACATGAGACACACTACAACTACGTCCTTATGCATGACACACACTACAACTACGTCAGAATACATGAGACACACTACAACTACGTCCTAATACATGAGACGCACTACAACTACGTCAGAATACATGAGAGACACTACAACTACGTCAGAATACATGAGACACACTACAACTACGTCCTTATGCATGAGACACACTACAACTACGTCAGAATACATGAGATGCACTACAACGACGTCCTAATGCATGAGACGCACTACAACTTCGTCAGAAT
>NW_024723913.1:0-16795 GCF_018991925.1 Homarus americanus | reverse complement strand
CTCGAGTCGCACTACCGTCATTCAGAAGAGACAGGTTGGAGTTGAGGATAGCTGCAGCCACCTGCTCTCCCCTCCCATCACTCCGGACACTGCCCCACCGCAAATGGCGAGCATTGAGGTCGCCGAGGATCATTTTCTTTCCTGGCAGTTGGTTAAATAGCTCCTCAAGCTCACCATCGTCGATGAGCCCGCCCGGGGGACAGTATAGTGAACAGATGGCAACATAGCCAGTCCGAATCTTAACTCTGCACGCCACAGCCTGCAGGTTCACGTTCAGACTGACTCTTTGCTGGGCGAATGAACTCCGAATGTATAGGGCTACCCCCCTTAGGTTGTCTCCCCTGTAGGACGTGTAGTTGTCGAATACAGGTGGGTCGTCGTGACCCGCAAGTAGCGTCTCTTGTAGGCAAAAAACGTCCGGCCGGAATAATGACATTAGTAAATGAAATTGAGCGTTTTTATTCCTAGCACCTCTGCAATTCCACTGTATGATACTGAATTTTAAATCTGAGAGTTGATATGGTCAGCGTTTTGGGCTTTATTTTTCTTTCCTCTTGTATATGGGGGGGAAAGAGGGTCCTTGGAAGGATCCCCCTCATCAGATGAGCAGTCTCCCGGCTCCAAAGAGCCAGTACTCTGCTCGGCAGGGGCTCCCTGCCCCGGTTGCCTTTCAAAAAGGCAAATGATTGGTTGTGGTGTTGATTTTCTCATCATGCATTCTATTGAATACGATCTCCTCCTTACGTTGGGGTAGATAGGGTCGTGAGTCTGTTGGGGTTTTGGGGTCTGGTATAACTCGTTAGTTTGGGTCTCGTTATTGGTCATAGTTGTATTAGTGTTTTCGTCTTTGGCGTCTGTGGTTGAATAACCGGTGATGGTGGGGTCAGTCTGTGTTGCGATGGTCTTGGTCTCAGTCTGCGTTCCAGTGGTGCACATTTTGGGAGGTGAGGTATTTTTAGATACAGCGGATGCAAAGGACATTCCAGGTGTTGGTGTCTGCAAGGACAACTCCACCTGCATCTTAGCCTCCTTGTAGTCCAAATTTTTCTCTGCTCTCACCTTACTGATCTCATACTCCCTCAGGTAGGAAGGGCACTTCCTGTCTGAGGCAGCATGCTGACCGGAACAGTGGTAGCATTTTTCCTCCGTCTGTGTACAGTCATCGTCCCTGTGTCCGGTCTGAGCACATTTGGAGCATACCTGGGTGTTACGGCAGGCCTTACCAGTGTGTCCAAACCTTTGGCAGTTGAAACAACGCATTGGGAATGAAATGTAAGTTTTGGTCTGGACCCTCTCATATCCTACCAAGACATGAGTGGGCCTAACAAGTCCTTCAAAAGTGAGTACTGCTGTAGTTGATCGTTTGCGTTCACCGTCTGTGGTCTTCCTATTAAATACGTAAGCATCGACGACTCCTTGATCTTTCATGTGGTACTTAATTTCGTCATTAGTCATCCCCTGAAATTCGTAGCTGTTAACTACAACCTTACAGGTGTTGAGAAATGCTGGGATATATGGTACCACTTTTGTTGTATGAAAAGTTTTAAGATTCAAGGCGTCCCTCATTTGCTGTGCGTCTTTAACAGTAACTTGGAGTTCGCCTTTTCTTGTCTTTCGGACTTTCTCCACGTCCCCTATCTGATCCTTAATGGCCTTCTGTATGATGAATCCATTAATTTTGTAAAACGAGGTAGACGTGTCAAGAGTCCGAAAGTGGATTACTCGGGCCTTCTCAGCTGATACTTGTATGTTTTGTCTTTGTTGTGTTGCTTGGTCAGTAGCCGTTGCATTGTCAGAGTTTGTCGTTGGTCGTGGCAGTCGTGGGTCATGATTGGGCTCCCGCCTCTGCCTGTCCCTGCCTGGACGAGCAGAGGGGGGCTTGGTGCTTCCCCTCCCAGAGGGCATGGTTGGGGTGGCTGGGAACCACCCCTTGGGTAGAGCTTTGCTTGTTTAATTACATGTATGGTTTAGGTGCACTAAGGTTATGCAAGGCCCTCAGTGCAAAAAAAAAAATACTTTTACTTAAGGACGACCCCCGAACAGTGGTGTGCCTGCACGATCACAGACGTCACTGCTGGATTGGCCCAGGTTTTCCCCGACCCCCACTGGAGACACACAATCCCACTCCGTGAGGTGCGCACCACTGGGGGGGCTCTAGCACGAATACTGAATTATGAAAATTCAGCAGGTGCCTCGGCCAGGGTAAGTATTAGAGAAAAAGAAGTAAGAGAGAAAGCCCTCCTACCACGTCAGGAAGGACAACAGTTAGCGCTTCCCTCGCAGTTGTGTGGGTCACTCACACTAACTGTGGGGAGGGAATGCTAAGGTTGTCAATCCTGGGCGCTCGTGAGGTGTCAAAAATTGTAAGTGACAGAGCCACTTTTAGAATGAATTGATGAATGATGAAATGTTGCAATGCTTTAAATAGCAAGAACAAGTGCAAGTGCAATTGCACAAGATGCAGCGGTCTAAGAAAATTGATGATGATGATTATACGGAGAGAAGAGAGCAGTGGCTCTGAGAGTGGGAGAAGGGTATAGTACAAGGTAAAGTTTAGAAGTGGGAAGTAGAGGAGAAGGTTAACAGCAGGTGGGCTATCCACCTTGCGGAGACGAGTTTTTTGTCTTCCGTAACTGTGCTGCGTTGAGAGGTTCTTGGGGTTAGGGAAGGCCGGTCTCAGCCAAGCTAAGCTAGGTTGTTCTAAGGTGTCCTGAGGGCATATTTTGTTAGGGGGGGTCTCTCCAGGTCCTTGTGGCACTGGAGGGATGATCCCCATCTTTTAGTTATTTTTATTGTTATTTCTTATTGTTATTTTGTTGTTATTTTGTATATAGAGGCTCTGGTTCTTCGTTATCATTTTTCCTGCTTCTAGGCCACCATCCGTGCGATGTGTTGTTGTTTTCCTCAATTAGTTGGTTTAGTATGGGATCCTGTTCTTGCTCGATTTTTTCCCATATTACATTTGCTTGGGTGTGTATTCTGATGTTGAGTGGGTCTATGCCGTGTTCTGTGTGTATGTCTTGTACTGTTTGTGTGTATGGTGGTTGGTGTTTTGCCGCTCTTCTGAGGGCTATATTTTGCACTGCTTGATATTTGAGTTGATTGGTTCTTGAGATTGTGTTCAGAGGTATCGGGGGGTATTCTAAGTGTGGTCTGGTCAGTGCTTTGTATAGGTGCAATTGCGTGTTGGTTTCCAATTGGCGGAATCTTTTGAGCTTAGTAAGTTGTGATCTTGCCTTAGCTAATCTTTCGTTAATGTGGGGTGTTATTCCACATCTGGATATCTTGAGTCCTAATGTTTTTCCCTTGGCAGCGTATGGTATTTGTTGGTTGTTAACAATAATAGGGAATGGTTTTGTTTTTGCGATGTGAATTATTTGGAGTTTTTGTACATTGGTTTTTATCTTCCATTTACGTTCATAGTCGTTTATTACTTCTATTTCTCTGCATGTTCTAATAGCCATCATTTGTTTGGACTTTCCCGGGTACCTGACTATCTGTGTTACATCGTCTGCGTAAGCGATGTATTCTGATTGACGTGGTTGCGGCATATCTGCCGTGTATACAGTGTATAACGTCGGCGATATATTACTGCCTTGGGGAACTCCGCTATGAAGGATGAAGGTTTGTCCTAGATGGTTGTCGATTATTAATTTGGCCTGTCTGTTATCTAAAAAATTACATAATAGTGCTGTGATATTGGTAGGCATGTCCAATTTGATTATTTTTAACTTCAATCCTTCATGCCACACTTTGTCAAATGCTTTTGAAACATCTCTCAGAATTATGTTGCATTGGTCTCTGTTACTTGCAGCATTTGCAATTGATTCATATATTAGAGCTATTGCTGTGTTGGTTCCTCGGTGTTTTCGAAAGCCGTGCTGTCTCGGGTTATATTTGTTTTCTTGGTCTAGAAAATTTCTCAGTCTGTTGTTGATTATTTTTTCCAATATTTTACCAGGTGTTTCCAATAATGATATAGGTCTGTAGTTTTCTGCTTGAGTATGGTTCTTTCCTGCTTTCGGAATGAGTCTGATTTTGGCTAATTTAAATTTGGTAGGGAAAAAGCCAGTTGCAAGTGAGGCATTGTATATATTTTTGAGCTGTTCGATCATAGACTGAGGAATGTTTTGAAGTACGATTTTATTAATTTGGCTTATGCCAGGTGCTTTATTCTTGAAACTTGCAATTGTTTTTGCAATATCATTTTTAGTTAATGGGGCAATTATTGGGTTGTTTATGTCTAATAAGTCGAGGTTGATTTTATTGGTAGGTTTCCATTTCTCTGTGTTCTGGCTCAAATATGTTTTAGTTGCCTGTTCTGTTTCTTGGCAGAAGCTTCTATTGTCTTCGTCATTTATTCTGAATATGTTCTTCCAGAATTCTCTAAATATTGGTTCTTTATCGTGTGGTTCTGTTACCTTTCTACCGTTTTTGTCCTTTATGTAGCTAGTTTCTTCCGAGTTTGTTCCCATTAGGTTTTTTATTTTCTTCCAGAATGCTTTTGGATTTTTGTAGTCTGCTTGTGTATCCTGGATCAGCTTGTTCCATGTTTCATTGTGTTTGTTCTTGCTTATGTCTTTCAGTTCTTCTTTTAGATTCCTGTATAATATTGTGGTGTCATTGCTCCACCCGTGTGTTTTGGTGTATTCATATAGATTGGTGAATCTAGTTTGGATCATTTTCTCTTCATGTGTTAATTGTGCATGTGGTAATGTACGGTATGTTGTTTTTGGAATGTTGTTTTCCATTGCTGTTGTTACTTCTTTGTACCATGTATCCAGTGAATTATCAATCTCTGTTGTGTCTTTGTTGTGTAGGAGTGTTGGTTCGTTATTGCTAAGTTCCGATTTAAAATTTTCCCAATTTGCTTTATTGAGTGAAAATCTTGGGATTGATGGGATTTGTATCGGGGATGTGGATAAAGTTGCAATTATGGGTAGATGATCACTGGTTGTTGTTGGTCCCGCTTTTAGATGTACGTTTAGATGGTGATGTCTATTGGTTAAAACAATGTCTGGTTTTCCAGTGTTGCCGGCTGATATGTAAGTTGCGAAGTCGGGCCCGAGGTGTGTTATTGTCCCGTGATCGATGAGAGCATGGAGGATTTTTCCTCCTGGGTTTCTGACATTGTTTCCTAAGGTTGTGTGTTTTGCATTGAGGTCTCCTATGAAGTATGCTGGATTGTTTTGCCTCATTAGTTTTAAGATGTCCCCTGTAGGAAATATTGGTCTTCTGAATGTTAAATATGAAGTTCCGATGGTTATTGGCCCTCTTGTTGTATTTACTTCGGCTGCCAGAAAGTTACTTTGAAAATTGTCAATGATTTTATATTGTATGTTGCGTTTTATGGCAATTGCTATGCCATCATGTGGTTC
This sequence comes from Homarus americanus, assembly GCF_018991925.1. NCBI lineage: Eukaryota > Metazoa > Arthropoda > Malacostraca > Decapoda > Nephropidae > Homarus > Homarus americanus. Next base: position 11,417 of record NW_024723913.1, on the reverse strand, counting down.
GTTGTGTATGTTCATTTGATGTACATGGTAGTTAAAGATCTTGATTTTTTCACTATTTTTCCTACCATGTGCGTTGATGAGAATGATGTCAGGGTCTAATGTGCTGTATATGTTGGTGAGTTCTGATTTCCTTGCCGAATTCCAGGCTAGGACGTTGTGTTGGATTATCTTTAATGTTTTGTTTTGAGTAGTCGTGGGTCCCGAGAACTTGGTGTAGGGTGTCTGCTGGCTCGTATATCTCCTGGCGAGTGTCCACTCCTTTCCTCCTTCAATCCCGTTCTGATTTTCTTAAATTTAATTGCATCTACTCTTTCAATTCTATTGTATTTGGTGTTAATAAGTCCTGCATTTATCAGTTGTTCTATGTAGGATTCTTCTACCCTATCATCTTCGTAGGTAACTTTTACTGTGCCTTCCTCTATTTCCTGGAGAAGTCTGTCATTTGTTATTGTAGGTGGTGTGTTAACTGAGTAGAATCGGATGCCGATTTCGTTGCCAAATTCTTCTGGTTGCACATCACTTGATGAGGGTGGGGGGGCACGAAGGCCAGGTAGGGATTCTTTACTAGTTTTCGGTTTGGTTGGGTCAGCTTTTGCAGGTTTTAATTTCTCTGCTTGCTGAGTTGTGGAACCTGATGATTTGCGGCGTGATGTGGTGTGGTGTGGTGTGACTGCTTGGGTGATAGGGTCTGTTTCCATGATGGTTTCTTCTGTGTCTAGTTTAGTTATGTGCTTCTGTGCTTTTGTTACTCCCAGGCTACTCTCTGTGACAATTTTAAATATCTCTGTTGAGGGGGCGTCGTCCGGAAAATTCACCTCCGGTAGATTGTTTGCAGCAAACATTTCTCTGATCGTTTTTCCGAAGCTTCCTGGTTCTGCAATGTTGTTAAGGTGTGCATGGATGATACTTGCTAGGATTGTGAAAGGTAATCCTTCACTTAGATTGAGGTATGTCGGTTGCATGATGGGATTTTCTTTAGTTTTATTTAGGACTTTGGTAGTGGTGTCTTGTAGCTTTGCGATTGCTGCGTATGTTTTGTTGGGGTCTGTTTCAATCTTCTTATTTGTCCTTTCTTTTTCTCTCAGGTTTTTGATTATGTCTTTCCTTATGGGACAACGCGCTGCTAGTGTTCGGTGTTCCCCATCACAGTTCAGGCATTTGGGGTTATCTTTGTTGCAGCATTCTCTGAAAGTATGGCCCTCTGATGCACATTCGGAGCAGATCTTCTTGTCCTTTAGTGGACAATTTATGGCTAGATGATTATATTTATAACAGTTCCAGCACGGTGTTATTGTAAAAAATTCCTCCTGCTCAATTTGATACTTTGTGAGATGGTAGTGGGAAATACAGAGTCCATTCTCTAGGGCTTTTTGTGCCATGGAGATCTCTGCAAACCTGACCTTCATCATGGTAGGGGCACCAGGCATTAGCACAACCTCTTCAACTCTGGCCCATGTGTTCTTTTCTTCTATATTATTGGCAATATTCCTTGGTGATTGTACCAGTATGTCCTTATCAACCCTTTTAATTACTATGGATTTTTTGGCTCGTAGTTGTGGTGGTATTACAATTTCGAACCCTTGTTCTTCTAATTTCTTTGTTGATTCAACAGACAGCATGTTATCTACATCTTTTTCTTCGAGGCAAAGGACTATGTAGGAGTCCTTTGTTTCGATTAGCGCGGCGAATTTGATGTTTAGCTGGGCACACAGTAGTATGCCCAGTTCCTCCTTGCGTTTTTCGGATACGCCCCCCAAGAGGGAGCGTACCCGTATCCTGTTTCCAGTTGTCCTAGTCATTGCTTAATTCGTTTTCCGTGGCATCAGTCTTGTTGTGGTTTTTTACCGGTTGAAAACTGGCCCGACTAACTTTTCCTTATATACCGAGCGGGCCGCTCAGGATCAGACTGGCTGCAGCTACGGCTCTCTTACATTGGTTGGGTCCGCGAGACGGCCACCTGGCCTGATCCTGAGCTTGGTATAAAAGACCAAGGTGGCGGGCGGAAATTTAACTCCTATCACGAAAAGCAGCAGCAGCAACATGTCAGGACGCGGCAAGGGAGGCAAGGTGAAGGGCAAGTCAAAGTCCCGTTCTAGCAGGGCCGGACTCCAGTTCCCCGTGGGTAGGATCCACCGTCTCTTGCGTAAAGGCAACTATGCTGAGCGTGTTGGTGCAGGTGCCCCTGTGTACCTTGCAGCCGTCATGGAGTACCTGGCAGCAGAAGTGCTCGAGCTGGCCGGTAACGCCGCCCGCGACAACAAGAAGACCCGCATTATCCCGCGTCATCTTCAGCTTGCCATTCGCAATGACGAGGAGCTGAACAAGCTCCTGTCTGGAGTCACCATTGCCCAAGGGGGTGTCCTTCCTAACATCCAAGCTGTGCTCCTCCCCAAGAAGACAGAGAAGAAATAAGAACCCAAGGTTCGTTCACACAAGACAACCTAACCAAACAGGCTCCTTTCGGAGCCACAGGATATCACTTAAAGAGAGAAATATACGACATCAACGTTTTGCAGGATAACACCTTGTGAAATTGAGTGAAATTGTTTTAGAATGGTGTAGATGTGAAGGGCGGTTGTGGGGGCCTGGGGTGGGGGACTTAAACGGGACTTAGAAGGGCGCAGAAGCAGAAGCAGAAGCAGCTTTAGCAGCAGCAGCAGCCAGGGAGGCGACCTTATTTTCAGTCAGGTTCATACACAAAGAAATACATCAGATTCATTGACAGTACAGTACACATTTACCAGTGTGGGCTAGCCAATTTGGGATAAAGAGCAAGAATGTAATGTCCTCAATGAAGTAATGACATAGTTCAAGATACAATAAGTGAGGTGGCCTGAAGTCTTTGACAGTGTCCCATTCAATAATATAGTAGTGCTTTAAAGGTGTATCACCAAGTTTACATGCTGAGTGTTCCTTTATGGGTACAGCGTTACTAACTAGCCAGATGTGTCTGTATCCTAACCTAATTCTGGCCACGACTACATCACACAGGCAGGCAGGAGCAAGTTGTTTGGACACTCTTCCTAGCCCCCTTGATCTTCCTAGCCCCCTTGGTCCCTGTTCACCTACCTACTGTAGCAGTAAGTAGGTACCTGTTGTAAATCGAAACGTTGCCAATTTGTATTCAGGGAAAGTTGTTGGAGCTTCTAAACTTGAACTGACACAATCCGAGGAGTGGTGACCCGAGGATCACAGACACTATCTCTCCCTTCCTAACCTCCTGCTCCTTCCTCTGTCCTCCAAAAATTGAACCATGCTATCGCAAAGGTAATAATACAGGTAGAGACAACAACATATTTTCCTATTGTCTTATTATATATTAATAACAGAAACGCTGCCGCCATCCTGGAGGCTTTACATTGTCTCACTGTTCATTCCCTCCACAATTCTTCCTCTTACTTCTTCTTCTTCTTCCACCAATACTTTATTAACGGTGTATGTAAGTTTCACCATGTTTTGCACTCCATCGGTAGAGCAAAGTATATTTTGTTAGCAATAAACCAAAAGCATATTTTATGGCCTAATCATCACTACATAGAACACCACCCATAAAGCATGATACTAGTAGACCACAAACTGCTATAAACACCCAAAGCATATTTTATTGCCTAATCATCCATCACTACATAGAACACCACTCATAAAGCATGATACTATTAGACCACAAACTGCTATAAACCCCGAAAATATACTATACTAGTGACTCTAATTGTGTTACCCAATATTATACGAAATAATACTATAAAACATAATAATAAACACACTAATAGTGTATATTAGTTGAATGCACAATCTGATGAGAAATCAAAAAAAAAAAAAAAAACATAACAATAACCTAGAAAGAGTGTAGAGTATTTTTGTGCAAACTATTATACTAGTAGATGGTCTAAGATAACTGTATGTGAAGGAAAAGGTGTGCTCTCCACTCAAACTTTCTTTTTATGAAATCTCCTACTCCCCAGCTGAGCGGTACGCCCAATGGGAAACAAAACGTGGCACATAACACGCCGCCCGCCAGCTCTGGCTCGGTGAATAGGAATCAGTAATCGGGCGGAGTATAAACAACACCGCCGCCAATGTGCTCCTCCCATCTCTGAGGAAATCTGGCTGGCAACTTAGTATTATATTAGCATGTAATAATAATAACAATAATAATAATAATAATACTACTACTACTAATAATAATAATAATAATAATAATATTAATAATAATAATATTAATAATAATAACATGCAATTTCATTTTATAACACATACTAACAAAATAGTGTATAGCCTACTATACTTAACTATAATAGGTTAGGTTGCGTAGGAGGATCTAAAAAGTACAGTAGTATACACACACACACACACACACACACACACACACACACACACACACACACATACATATAGACAACAAACTAAATTAGAAACCACACGTCAGTGAAGTTATCAAATCCTCCAGTTTCCGTCTCCACCTCCCACGCCGACTCAAGTCCCTCGGTGGTCCTGCACACGAGCTCCTCAGTGTTTACACAACATTCATACTTCCCAAGCTCACCTATGCCTCCTCCACCTGGTCTTCCTCCCTAAATGCCACACAACGTAAACACCTCGAAAAAGTGCAAAAGAGGCCATGCAAGATTATTCTCTACCCTTCCTACTCCACATATCAAGAAGCGCTCAACACACTGACCCTTTAGACTCTCACTGACCATCACCACGACTCTCATCTGCAAATTTGGTAGCAGTTTAAAATCTGTCTCGACACCGGTCCCTACTACCACCTGAGATCCTAGTCCGAGAATTGTTTCTTTCTATTACCATTAAACTGCATCCAGCCCCAGCCTATACGTAATGAACTGATCGCTATATAAGAACAGCTCAGTCCCAACCATTGGTAAAAAATTCATTGACAACGGTAATAACCATATCTCAGTAAACACTACCCTTAGCACTGTCAATGCTATGTTGTGAACTGTAGCTTTAGAGCTTTTCCCCAGCTAGTTATTATATGTTTTATTTGTGTCACTCATGTTACTTGTATATTATTTGTAATTCGTAACCCATTCCCCAAATATGTAACTGTATATTTTCAGCCTTCTGGCTGCCAAGCTCTTTCAATAAACCGTTAATTATTATTATTATTATTATTATTTATATGTTGGCCCATACCAACTCACTCCCCTGAACCCTCCTCCCCACCGGACTATCAACAAGTTCTTGCCATAAGGTACTATCTCATTTGGCAAAGGAATGGAACCAGTGATGAATAGTGGTGAACAGTGCTTAACTCAGTGAAAAACAACTCGGCAGTTGAGTCCTACCCAAGCTAGCTAACCACCTTCACACAGTGAGGTCCCAGGTACCCGGTTATACTTCCCCTGAGACTCCACGATAGAGAGGCCTGGGACCACACCTCACCCACTTGAATGAGTGAGTCATGTGGACCACGTGGTGTCCCCAAGATGCTACGACACCACGTAGTGAATGTTTTGCTACAGCATCATCATGTGAAGTTCCTCATAACACCATCTGTGAGGTAACTGCTACATCATCAGGCCCCTCATAACGCCATCTGTGAGGTAGTTACTACACTACGTGTCTGGTGTTTAACATCTCACCTTACATTATCTACGCGTGCAAACATCAATCTGTATGTTCACTGTGTGCTCCTTCACCTTTCTCTAATGAGGGCTTTTGTTAAACCACCAATGTATGATGTACTAAGTCATTTGTGTCCAATGTATACTTTCGAAAAGCCCTTGTTTGGGGAAGGTAGGAGAGAGTAGTCGTCATTATTGTCCAAGCCACATTATTTATGTCTATATATAAGTAATGTAGGCTGGTTTTTAAATACCTCAATCCCCTAACGGTGCCGTTTGTATATTAAGAAATACCGAAGCCATACAGTACAACACCAGCGAAGATGAAGTATCACTGTAACCGGCAACTGTTACTCACTCATACCTACATACATATATAGAGTCTTTACAGAATGATAGCAGACACGGGGAAGACGAACAACAAGAGGAGAAGAGTTAGAAGAAAATCAACTTCAAGCTAAGAAGAAGAATACCAAGACATTTCCTCCAAACAAGAAAACAACACACACACAATCAAGCCGACCAAACACTGAGAAACCATGGCGGAACCCAACATGCACCGGACGCTTGACCTGACTCTATCCTGCCGCATCCAGGCGAGTTGCTGCTTAAAGTCCCTCACGCAAGCGCCGTTTAGCCACTGCACCTATTCTATCCTCCTAAAATTCACTTCAATCCCCCCTGCCACTAGCATTTTATGTATGTATGTATGTATGTATGTATGAATGAATGATAACTGCAACTTTGCGTATTAAAACTCATTACTCTTACCGAAGTAATATAGTGCGTGGTTATGTTATGTCATGTTAGGATAGATTATAAACTACATTGGGTTACATTTCGTGAGGTTCGGTGACGCTACAGGAAGTTAGGTGAGGTACCTGGAGGTTAGGTGAATGTTGACTGACTGACTGACAATTATTAGGAAGTGGTTCCAACACGTTCACACACAACCTATACTCATACCACAAGTCCAGAATTAGAGAGGATCATGTTATTGGATATATTTTCAAAGATTTACTCAGTGTCTAACCAACTCTTTAGCGATTTAAATGTGGACCTAAAATTAGGTCCGTATATTTGTTTGTCGTGGTGGTGGTGGTGGTGTGCGCCCGTCCATCAGGTTGATTAACCACCAAAACCATAAAGGGTGTGGCCCTGCTGTTTCAGGGCATACACCACATCCATGGCGGTGACGGTCTTCCCTTTTGCGTGCTCGGTGTAGGTGACGGCGTCACGGATGACGTTCTCCAGAAACACCTTGAGGACGCCGCGGGTCTCCTCGTAGATGAGGCCGGATATACGTTTAACACCTCCACGCCGAGCTAGACGACGAATGGCGGGCTTGGTGATACCCTGGATGTTGTCACGAAGCACCTTACGATGACGCTTGGCGCCACCCTTTCCAAGTCCCTTGCCTCCTTTGCCTCGTCCAGCCATGTTGTTGTGGTTGCTACTACAGGTGGTCCTGGTGTGGCTTCGCCGAATCGAATCGGAAAATGCTAGTGACAGGGGGGAAGGAGGTTCAGGAGAAGAATAAAGGGAGGATTGAAGTGAATTTTAGGAGGAGAGAACAGATGCAGTGGCTAAACACCGCTTGCGTGAGGGATTATAAGATGGGGGCAGCAGCAACAACCCGGCTGGACGCGGCAGGGAGGCGACAAGACAAGGCCAGGCTAGCGTCAGGTCAAGCGTCAGGTCAAGCGTCAGGTCAAGCGTCAGGTCAGGCGTCAGGTGCGTGTTGGGTTGGGCAATGGATGTTCAGTGCTTGGTCGGCTTGATTGTGTTTTGGTTTCTTGTGTGGAGGGGATGTCTTGGTCTTCTCAGCTTGATGTCGATTTTCTTCTCTCTCTCCTTCTTCTTGTCATGCCCACGGTTTGGTGGGAGTAGGTGGCGTGCTGTGGACGCAGCGGTAGTATCGTTCATCCAAGGCCGTCCCTCCCTCTTGGAGGTGGGGCGTAGCTTGCGGATGACGCATGCGGCACTCGTGGCCAATGAGGTGGCCACTGAGGTGGAGAATGTCTGTATATAAGCCCGCCCGCCTGCCGGGCCGCGTCCACTGATCGGGGGTCCGCTCACACTTGCAACCTGCAGTATCCCTCCAATCTGCAGGTGGGACCACCTCCAATCCCAATCCGGTCTGGCTGCTCCTGGAGCTCCAGCCGGAACCACCAAACGGGCCGCCTATAGGCAAAGGCCCGTGTCGGACTACGGTCCGACAATCTATACAACAACAACAACCGGGCCGCCCGTATTGACTATTTCGTCGTCGAGATGGCCCGTACTAAACAGACTGCCCGCAAGTCCACTGGAGGCAAGGCTCCACGGAAGCAGCTTGCCACCAAGGCAGCTCGCAAGTCCGCCCCAGCCACCGGTGGTGTCAAGAAGCCCCATCGTTACAGGCCCGGAACCGTCGCCCTTCGTGAGATCCGTTGTTACCAGAAGAGCACAGAGCTACTCATCAGGAAGCTGCCCTTCCAGCGCCTGGTGCGTGAGATCGCCCAGGATTTCAAGACTGACCTGCGCTTCCAGTCGTCTGCCGTCATGGCTCTGCAGGAAGCCTCTGAGGCTTACCTGGTGGGTCTTTTCGAGGACACCAACCTGTGTGCCATTCACGCCAAGCGCGTTACCATCATGCCCAAGGACATCCAGCTGGCCCGGCGCATCCGCGGAGAGCGTGCTTAAGTCCTCTTCCTTGGGGAAAAACAAAAAGCACAACAAAACCTACCAGACATCTATAACTCGGCCCTTCTCAGGGCCAAAGAACTGTTCTGAAGATAATTTTCATGACAATCGAAATGGTTGGTGGTCGGAGAGCGTTAATTTCGGTTACCCAAATCGCCTAACGGTAAGTTGGTAAAATTCGTGGAGGTACGATTGTATAGTAGGTCATCAATTCGGGAGGTGGGTGGGTGCAACAAACAAGAGCTAGTAACAAATAAATGTATAAAGAATAAGTAAGTAAATAAATAAATAAAATAAAAGAAAATACAATAAAATACAATAAAATAAAATAAATTGTTTACATGAAATAGGCGTGCTGCAAACATGAAATGAAGCCCAAACACACTCCATGTATGTCACTTTGCAGTGGGTGTAAAAGTACTCCACGCAGAATTTATTTATTTATTTATTATGTTTCGATTTAGTCCGGTTTCTACGCCAATAGAGAATGCAGATTATTATAATTTTTTTTTTTTTTTATTTCCCTCTCAATATATCACTGTCGGTAACTGTCTCTTTAACATGTAACTGTGGCTCCGATGGAGCCGATTAAGTTGTAGTAGTGTGATGGCGTGTTTGTTGTGCACAAGTAACCTCTTACTTGGAAGAGGTGTACTTGGTGACAGCCTTGGTGCCCTCAGACACGGCATGCTTGGCCAGTTCACCGGGCAGCAAGAGTCGGACAGCTGTCTGGATTTCCCGACTTGTAATGGTGGAGCGTTTGTTGTAGTGCGCCAGGCGGGAAGCCTCGGCAGCGATGCGCTCGAAGATGTCGTTCACGAAAGAGTTCATGATGGACATAGCTTTGGAGGAGACTCCTGTGTCGGGGTGCACTTGCTTCAGTACCTTGTAGATGTAGATGCTGTAGCTTTCCTTCCTCCTGCGCTTCTTCTTCTTGTCACCTTTGGCAATGGCCTTCTGGGCCTTTCCAGCCTTCTTGGCAGCCTTTCCGGAAGTTTTGGGAGGCATGGCGGCACAGTTACTCGTGGCGCGGAGCGAGAGAATTGAAAACTGGCCCGACTAACTTTTCCTTATATACCGAGCGGGCCGCTCAGGATCAGACTGGCTGCAGCTACGGCTCTCTTACATTGGTTGGGTCCGCGAGACGGCCACCTGGCCTGATCCTGAGCTTGGTATAAAAGACCAAGGTGGCGGGCGGAAATTTAACCCCTATCACGAAAAGCAGCAGCAGCAACATGTCAGGACGCGGCAAGGGAGGCAAGGTGAAGGGCAAGTCAAAGTCCCGTTCTAGCAGGGCCGGACTCCAGTTCCCCGTGGGTAGGATCCACCGTCTCTTGCGTAAAGGCAACTATGCTGAGCGTGTTGGTGCAGGTGCCCCTGTGTACCTTGCAGCCGTCATGGAGTACCTGGCAGCAGAAGTGCTCGAGCTGGCCGGTAACGCCGCCCGCGACAACAAGAAGACCCGCATTATCCCACGTCATCTTCAGCTTGCCATTCGCAATGACGAGGAGCTGAACAAGCTCCTGTCTGGAGTCACCATTGCCCAAGGGGGTGTCCTTCCCAACATCCAAGCTGTGCTCCTCCCCAAGAAGACAGAGAAGAAATAAGAACCCAAGGTTCGTTCACACAAGACAACCTAACCAAACAGGCTCCTTTCGGAGCCACAGGATATCACTTAAAGAGAGAAATATACGACATCAACGTTTTGCAGGATAACACTCTATTTTACGTGTAATTAGCATAGTATTGTGGAAATAGAGTGAAATTGATTTAGAATGGTGTAGATGTGAAGGGCGGTTGTGGGGGCCTGGGGTGGGGGACTTAAACGGGACTTAGAAGGGCGCAAGAAGCAGCAGCAGCAGCAGCAGCAGCAGCCAGGGAGGCGACCTTATTTTCAGTCTGGTTCATTGACAGTACACATTTACCAGCAGCATACATTGGAGTCATATTGTAATTGTAGACTAATCAGTGTGGGCAAGCTAGCCAATTTGGGATAAACAGCAAGAATGTAATGTCCTCAATGAAGTAATGACATAGTTCAAGATACAATAAGTGAGGTGGCCTGAAGTCTTTGACAGTGTCCCATTCAATAATATAGTAGTGCTTTAAAGGTGTATCACCAAGTTTACATGCTGAGTGTTTCGGTATGGGTACAGCGTTACTAACTAGCCAGATGTGTCTGTATCCTAACCTAATTCTGGCCACGACTACATCACACAGGCAGGCAGGAGCAAGTTGTTTGGACACTCTTCCTAGCCCCCTTGGTCCCTGTTCACCTACCTACTGTAGCAGTAAGTAGGTACCTGTTGTAAATCGAAAGGTTGCCAATTCGTATTCAGGGAAAGTTGTTGGAGCTTCTAAACTTGAACTGACACAATCCGAGGAGTGGTGACCCGAGGATCACAGACACTATCTCTCCCACTACAAATCCCTTCCTAACCTCCTGCTCCTTCCTATGTCCTCCCAAAATTGAACCATGCTATCGCAAAGGTAATAATACAGGTAGAGACAACAACATATTTTCCTATTGTCTTATTATATATTAATAACAGAAACGCTGCCGCCATCCCGGAGGCTTTACATTGTCTCACTGTTCATTCCCTCTACAATTCTTCCTCTTACTTCTTCTTCTTCTTCTTCTTCTTCTTCTTCTTCTTCTTCTTCTTCTTCTTCTTCTTCTTCTTCTTCTTCTTCTTCTTCTTCTTCTTCTTCTTCCATCAATACTTTATTAACGGTGTATGTAAGTTTCACCATGTTTTGCACTACAGCAGTAGAGCAAAGTATATTTTGTTAGCAATAAACCAAAAGCATATTTTATGGCCTAATCATCACTACATAGAACACCACCCATAAAGCATGATACTAGTAGACCACAAAAACTGCTATAAACCCCCAAAGCATATTTTATTGCCTAATCATCACTACATAGAACACCACTCATAAAGCATGATACTATTAGACCACAAACTGCTATAAACCCCAATAATATACTATACTAGTGACTCTAATTGTGTTACCCAATATTATACGAAATAATACTATAAAACATAATAATAAACACACAAAAAGTGTATATTAGTTGAATGCACAATCTGATGAGAAGTCAAAAAAAAAAAAAAAAAAAATAGCAACAACCTAGAAAGA
>NW_024723912.1:0-3180 GCF_018991925.1 Homarus americanus | reverse complement strand
CATAAGAGATTTCAAGCAAATGAAAAGTACACAACCACTAATTTGATCAATGCACCCAAGGCTTATTTAGTAACCTAATTGTATCATATATTCCGATAGACTTAGAAAATAAAAACATTAATTCTGATTGTTGATAGGAAACATACATCTCCGTTGCCCAGACAGCCATCTGCAGCACATCACATTCATCTATAGCGGCAACAGTAGCGTAGAATTGCACTGAGACTCTTCCCTAAAGATGTGTGTTGTGTTATCCCTCGTAGCGGAGAGATAGGTTTGCTGACAGTGTTGGCATCTATGAACTTGCTGACAGTGTTGTCATCAAAGAGCTGGGTGATAACTGTTGTATTATGATATCTACGGCAGAGGTCCGCCAGAGACGAAGGTCAGAGTTACACACGCATACTACACCACGTAAGGCCCCTCATAACACCGTCTGTGAGGGAATTACCACACCACGTGAGGCCCCTCATAACACCGTCTGTGAGGGAATTACCACACCACGTGAGGTCCCTCATAACACCATCTGTGAGGGAATTACTACACCACGTCATGTCCCTCATAACACCATCTGTGAGGGAACTACTACACCACGTGAGGTCCCTCATAATACCATCTGTGAGGGAATTACTGCACCACGCGATGCCCCTCATAACACCATCTGTGAGGGAATTACTACACCACGTGAGGTCCCTCATAACACCATCTGTGAGGGAATTACTACACCACGTGAGGTTCCTCATAACACCATCTGTGAGGGAATTACTGCACCACGCGCGATGCCCCTAGTAACACCATCTGTGAGGGAATTACTACACCACGTGAGGTCCTCTATAACACCATCTGTGAGGGAATTACTACACCACGTGAGGTCTCTCATAACACCATCTGTGAGGGAACTACTACATCACGTGAGGGGTCCCTCATAACACCATCTGAGGGAATTACTGCACCACGCGATGCCCGCTGTCATAACACCAGTTCAGAGGGAATTACTACACCACGTGAGAGGTCCTCATAACACCATCTGTGAGGGAATTACTACACCACGTGAGGTCCCTCATAACACCATCTGTTAGGGAACTACTACACCACGTGAGGTCCCTCATAACACCATCTGTGAGGGAATTACTACACCACGTGAGGTCCCTCATAACATCATCTGTGATGGAATTACTACACCACGTGAGGTCCCTCATAACACCATCTTTAAGGGAGTTACTACACTGCATGTTTGCTGTTCAACACCTACATTAATCTGTATGTTCCTTTACCTTTCTCTAATGAAGGCATTTCTTAAACCACCAATGTATGTAATAAGTCTTTTATGTCCAATGTATATTTTCAGCCTTCGGGCTGCAGAACTTTTTCAATAAACCGTTAATTATTATTATTATTATTATTATTATTATTATTATTATTATTATTATTATTATTATTATTATTATTATTATTTTTACACACACACACACACACACACACACACACACACACACACAGACACACACACACACACACACACACACACACACAGACACACACACACACACACACACATACACAGACACACACACACACACACACACACACACACACACACACAGTTTCTGTCTTAATGTGAAGAATAAATTAAGCATCGCAGAAACTTGATGTCCCTGCCATAATGTTAGTGGGTAGTACTAGTGGTGTTGGAGGTGGTGGTAGTGGTGGTGGTGGTGGTGGTGCTAGTAGTAGTAGTAGTAGTAGTAGTGGTGGTGTAAGTGGTGGCAGAAGTAGTACTGATGGTGGTGGTGGCAGTAGTAGTAGGGATGGTGGTAACTCTTGTTATGGTTGGCTCCAGGCTGTTGTTCCCTCTCGTTATTTTGGTCTATGGTTGTGGTTGTCTTTTGTGCGTGCGTGCGTGCGTGTGTGTCTGCGTGTGTGTCTGCGTGTGTGTGTGTGTGTGTGATATGTTAGCCGTGTCCTAATGCTCAGTGCTCATCGTAAAAGTTAAAGACATATAGATTGTTGTTGATATATTATAATACCTACAGATATACACAGTCAAGGTGGAGGAGAGGGCCGCCACTAAGTCTGGTGTTGATCTGTGTCTCCTTCCTTCCTTCCTTCCTTCCTTCCTTCCTTCCTTTTCTTTGTTTCCTCCTCTCTCCTTTTCCTCTTGTTTACTTCCTCTTGTTTCTTCTTCTCTATCTGTTTTCTCTCATCCACTTGCTATAATTGTATATCCGACCTCTTCCTCTTCTTCTCTTCTTTCCCTTCCTTTTCCCTTTTCTTTTTCTTCTTTCTTCTTTCTTCTTTCTTCTTCTTCTTCTTCTTCCACAACACAAACTTCAAGGGGTGACCCAACTGGCCGAGTAATTTAAAATTCCTGACCTATACCGGAAACAAGGCGGGGAGGGGTGGGTGACAGAGGCGTGGGGGTGGGTGAGAGGCGGGGAGGGTGAAGGCGTGGGGGGGGTGGAGAGAGGCGTGGAGTGGGTGAAAGGCGGGGGTGGGGTGGGGAGAGAGAGGCGTGGGGGGGTGAGAGAGGCGGGGTGGGTGAGAGAGGCGTGGGGGTGGGTGAGAGAGGCGTGGGGTGGGGTGGAGGCGTGGGTGGGGGAGAGAGGTGGGGGTGAATGAGAGAGGCGTGGGTGGGGTGGGAGAGAGGTGGGGGGTGGATGAGAGAGGCGTGGGGGTGTATGAAAGGGCGTAGAGGGGGGTGGGAGGGGCATGGGTGTGGGTGAGAGAGTCAGTGGGTGTGGGTGTGAGAGGCGTGGGGTGGGGTGGGAGAGGTATGGTGGGGAAAGAGGAGGTGTGGGGTTGAAGGGGAGAGGTGTGGGTGGGTGGAGAGGCGTGGGGTGGGAGGCGTGTGGGTGGGTGTGGAGAGGTGTGGGTGGGTGTGAGAGGCATGGGGGTGGGTGAGAGGTGTGTGGGTGGTGGAGGAGGCGTGGGTGGGTGAGAGGCGTGTGGGTGGGTGATGAGGAGGGAAAATAAAGTGCGCTCTGGGAAAAGGAAGAACATAATGTTGGGGAGTGATGTGAGGTGGGGAGTGATGTGAGGTGGGGAGTAAAATATGTTTTGGAAAGGGAAGGTTATGTGATGGGGGGAGGAGGAGAATGTGATGGGGAGAGAGAACTGGGGAATAAGGAAGGAAAGAGTGGGGAAGGAGGATGTGGTTGGGAGAGATGTCTAGTGGAGGAA
>NW_024723911.1:0-9321 GCF_018991925.1 Homarus americanus | reverse complement strand
ATTAATACTACTCTCACCCCACACATTCCTTCATACTAATACTACTCTCACCCCACACATCCCTTCACATTAACAATACTCTCACCCCACACATTCCTTCACACTAACACTACTCTCACGCAACACATTCCTTAACACTAACATTGCTCTCACACCAGACATTTCTTCTCACTAATACTACTCTTACCCCACACATTCCTTCACACTAACACTATTCTCACCCCGCACATTCCTTCACACTAACACTACTCTCACCTCACACATTCCTTCACACAAGCACTACTCTCACCCCACACATTCCTTCACACTAACACTGCTCTCAACTCACCACATTCCTTCACACTAGCACAACTCTCACCCCACACATTCCTTCATACTAACACTTCTCTCACACCACACATTCCTTCTCATTAACACTACTCTCACCCCACACATTCCTTCACACTAACACTACTCTCACCCCACACATTCCTTCACACTAACACTACTCTCATCTCACACATTCCTTTACACAAACACTACTCTCAACCCACACATTCCTTCACACTAACAATTCCTTCCACACAACTCTCACCCCACACATTCTCCACTCTACTTCACCACACCACATTCCTTCACACTACACTCTCTCACCCCACACATTCCTTCACACTAACACTTCTCTCACCCCATACATTCTTTCACACTAACACTACTCTCACCCCACACATTCCTTTACACTAACACGACTCTCACTCCACACATTCCTTCACACTAACCCTACACTCACCCCAAACATTCCTTCACACTAACCCTCTCTCCGCCCACACAATCTTCTCGGCCCACACATGCCTTCACACTAACACTACTCTCACCCCACACATTCCTTCACACTAACAATACTCTCACCCCCACACATTCCTTCACATTAACACTCTCCCTGCTCTCTGACCCTCTCTCACCTTGAACTTTTACGAGTTTGACAACATGGCGCGGATACGCCCGGATACGCCGACCTTCCCCAAGAAATTAAACTTCCTAGTTCTCAAGAAGTTCTTTGAAACTAATGGGATCATGGGGGTCACCAAGTTGGAACGACTGAAGCTCCATGGTGACATGAAGATCACCTTCCTCGAGAAGGGTATGCCCGTACAGCTCGCGGAGATCCCAGACATCAACGGCATTCCAATAAAAATGATTGCCTACAAGTGGGACAACCTGAAGCTGGGAGTAATCTCCCACGCCGAAATTGCCCTCGTGGACCAAGCAGAACTGAGTGAGCTCCTCAAAGGACAACTCCAAGTTAAGAGCATAAGAGCATAAGAAAGTAAGGAGTCTGCAATAGGCCGGTTAGCCTGTGCATGGCAGCTCCTGTCGAGAGTTACTACCACTCTCTATCATCCATGAATCTATCCAGCCTTTTTGTGAAACTATCCAGCGTTCAAGCACTTACTACAAAGTTGCTAAGCTTATTCCACTCGTCCACCACCCTATTTGTGAACCAGTTTCTTCCTATCTCCCTCCTAAACCTAACTTATCCAACTTAAATCCGTTGCTCCGAGTCCTATCCTGCTCGGATATTATAAGAACTTTATCTATATCCCCTTTATTGATTTCTTTCACCCACTTAAATACTTTTATCATATCTCCCCGCACTCTTCGTCTTTCTAGGGAATGCAAGTTTAGTTTCTTTAATCTATCTTGATATGGAAGGTTTCTAAGTCCCGGAGTCATTTTCGTCATTCTTCGCTGCCCCGACTCTAGTGAATTGATATCCATTCTATAATAAGGGCACCAGAACTAAACCGCATAATCGAGGTGCGGCCTGACTAGCGCAAGATTTAGTTGCAATAAGACCTCTGCATTCTTATTACTTACACTTCTACATATAAAACCCAATACTCTGTTTGCCTTATTTCGAACATTAACGCACTGTTTTCTAGGCCGTAGGTCCGGGCTTACAAGTACCCCTAGGTCTCTTCACAAGTCGACTTCTCGAGGTTGATGTTGTTAAGGCTGTATACATTGGAAGTATTTGTTCTTCCAATATTAAGTACGCTGCACTTGCTGGTGTTGAATTTCTTTTACCATTTTTCAGACCACCTCTGCAGTTTATTTAGATCCTCATGTAATGCATTTGCATCCTGCCCTGAATTAATCTGCCTCCCTATTTTGGTGTCATCCACAAACTTGCTTATGTCACTGCTGATCCCAGTATCTACATCGTTTATGTAGATTATGAACAAGAGTGGGCCTAGTACTGACCCCTGGGGAACCCCACTGGTTACACGGCCCCACTCAGATTTAACACCATCTACGCTGACCCTGTGTTCTATACCATGAGCCTTAATTTTTCTCAGAAGCCTCTGATGCGGTACTCTGTCAAATGTTTTGCTAAAGTCTAAGTAAATAACATCGTAATTTTCGTCATTATCTACTACCTCGAAGATTTTTCTAAAAAACGTCAGCAGATTTGTTAAACAAGATTTTCCCTTTGTAAACCCATGTTGAGAGTCGTAGATTAATTTGCATTTCTCTAAATGCGATCGGATGCTATCTTCTATAATATAATTGATTCAAGAAATTTCCCCACTACTGACGTCAAACTGATCGGCCGGTAATTTGACGCTGATGCTCTGTCTCCCTTTTTGAATATGGGTACTACATGTGCCTGTTTCCACAAGTCTGACACAACTCCGGTGTCTAATGATTTTGTAAAATAAATTTACCAGGGGTCCGCTAATCTGTTCCCTACACTCATTCAAGACTCGAGGGAAAATTTCATCCGGCCCTGGGGATTTTGTTTTATTTAGTTTATTTATCCTCTTAAGAACATCCTCTTTTCTGATAGTGATATTCTTTAATTTCTCTTCTTCCTTTCCCCCAAATATCAGTTCCACCTCTGGAATTTCCTCGCGAATTTCTTCTGTGAAAACTGATAAGAAGTAGTTGTTCAATGCTTTGCTTATTTTTTCACTGCCATTTATCACTTCCCCTCTCCCTGACTTTAAAGGCCCAACTTTGTCCTTGACCTTTGTTCTATATACCTGGTAAAATCCCTTGGGATTCGCCTTGGATTCTCTTGCTATTTTGATTTCATAGTCTCTCTTTGCTTTCCTTACATTTTTCTTAACATTCCTAGATAGTTCATTATACCTATTTCTGAGCTGCTCCTCCCCTCCCTTTAATTTCTTATATAATCCTTTCTTTATTCCTATGTCATGATTAAGTTTTCTGGTCATCCATCTTGGCTCATTCTTATTTGACCTAATTTTTCTGTATGATATATTTTGTTCTTGTGCTTTATGTAATATACTAGTGAATATACTATAGTCATGATCAATTGTCAAGAAGCTGTCCGACACCACTGCTCTCATCGGACACCATGCAACCTTACCCAAGGAGGATCAACTGGCGTGGGTAACTGTGCCAGTCAAGCCCTACTGCAGACCGAAACGCTGCTACAAATGCCAGCACTACGGTCACGCAGTCAACAAGTGTGAGGCGCAGGAGGACACCTGCTCCCTGTACGGCAGCCCCGGACACCGCTACACTGTCTGCCCCAACACAGTGAAAAAATGCGCTGCCTGTGGCGGCCCACATTCCTCTGCCGATCGGATCTGCCCCAAATGGAAGGAGGAATGCAGGATAGCCAAGGCTCGACTCGACAAGAAACTGATCTACAAAGAGGCCCTCCTTGCTGTACACTCCCAAGACAAGAAAAATCCGGAAGAAAAATAAATCAAGAAAAGAAAACCTAAGAAAAGAAAACTCAAGAAAAGACACACGCCACAAAAAATCAAGAACACCACGAGGCCAGTGGAGCTGAAGCCCACGTGGTCAACCTCACCGTCTCCGACTTCTTCCACACCTATGAAGACCTAAGACACGAGGAAGACGAAGAACAAGACCCAAACACGAATGAATAGACACTTCAAGAGAGCAAGAGGAGGAGGAGAGTAAGAAGAAAATCAACTTCAAGCTAAAAAGAATACCAACACAGAAGACGAAGACATTTCCTCCAAACAAGAAAACAACACACACAATCAAGCCGATCAAGCACTGAGAAACCATGGCCCAACCCAACGCGCACCTGACGCTTGACCTGACGCTAACCTGACTCTGTCCTGCCGCCTCCCAGCCGCGTCCAGGCGAGTTGCTGCTGCCTCCAACTTAGACTCCCTCACGCAAGCGGTGTTTAGCCACTGCACCTATCCTCTCCTCCTGAAATTCACTTCAATCCTCCCTTTATCCTTCCCCTGAACCTCCCCCTGTCACTAGCATTTTATGTATGTATGTATGTATGTGGTAGGGGGCACTTGTGGTAGAAGCGGTACCGCTCTTGCCTCGCAAGCAAGATGTCACGGGTTCGATTCCCGGGCAGGCGGAAGTTGTTTGGACACTCTTCCTAGCCCCATTGGTCCCTGTTTACCTAACAGTAAGTAGGTACCTGTTGTAAATCGAAAGGTTGCGAATTCGTATTCAGGGAAAGTTGTTGGAGCTTCTAAACTTGAACTGACACAATCCGAGGAGTGGTGACCCGAGGATCACACACCCAACACAGACAAAAACCAAATATGTGCACGATGTGCTAACCAAATAAACGCAATCGTGTAAAGCCACGGCACTATCTCTCCCACTACAAATCCCTTCCTAACCTCCTGCTCCTTCCTCTGTCATCTTCCCCGCTCTGACTTTCGCTACCAACAACTTTTGGAGCTTCTAAACTTGAACTGAACTTGTGGTAGGTCCCTGTTCACCTAGCAGTAAAGTAGGTACCTGTTGTAAATCGAAAGGTTGTGAATTCGTATTCAGGGAAAGTTGTTGGAGCTTCTAAACTTGAACTGACACAATCCGGAGGAGTGGTGACCCGAGGATCACACACTCAACACAGAGAAAACCAAATACGTGCGCTATGCGCTAACCAAAAAAAACATAACATAAGAATGGAGGAAACTGCAGCGATCCTATTGGCCCATACTGGGCTGTCCCGTTTACACCAAACCCCTATTGCTCATATAAGCATCCAACCTATGTTTGAAGCTATTCAACGTATTCGAGTTAATGATGATATTTGGTAACTTGTTCCATTCATCCACTACTCTGTTTCCAAACCAGTGTTTACCTATTTCACCCCTAAATCTAAATTTGTCTAATTTAAAACCATTGTTACGAGTTCGCTCCTGGTTGGATAGTTTGAGTACCGTTGTAATGTTCCCTTTGTTTAGCCCTGACTTCCACTTATACACCTCTATCAGGTCGCCCCTCTCTCTATGTCTCTCGAGGGAGTGCAAATTAAGATGCTTTAACCTGTCTCTATACTCAAGGTTCCTAATGCCCGGGATTAGTCTTGTCATTCTCCTCTGAATTCTTTCCAATGATTCTATATCCATCCTGTAATACAGTGACCAGAACTGAACTGCGTAATCCAGGTGTGGTCTCACAAGCGCAAGATACAGTTTTAGGATGACCTCGCTAGTCTTGTAACTAACACTCCTTTGTATGAACCCAAGTACTGTATTAGCCTTGTTACAAGCAAAAACACATTGTTACTTGGCTTGAGGTTCCTACTTAGCATTACTCCTAAATCTCTCTCGCAGTCGGATTTCTCTATGGCATCGTTGTTCATCTGGTATCTGGTTTCCGTGTTTACATCTCCTATACTGAGTACTTTACATTTGTCCACGATGAATTTCATCTGCCATTTTTCAGACCATTCGAAAAATTTGTTTAGATCTTCCTGTAGTTTTGCGGAGTCCTCGTCAGATTTAATAACACGTCCTATGTCAATGTCATCAGCAAATTTACTTATGTTACAGTCTATGCCGATATCTATGTCGTTTATGTATATAATAAATAATAATGGTCCAAGTACTGAGCCTTGGGGAACTCCACTTGTGACGTTGCTCCAATGGGACTTAGTGCCGTTAATGCTCACTCGCTGTTTCCTGTCCTGTTGCTCCTTCCTCTGTCATCTTCCCCGCTCTGCCTTTCGCTACCAACAACTTTTGGAGCTTCTAAACTTGGAAAACTTGTGGTAGAGGGGCGATTGTGGTAGAAGCTGTATCGCTCTTGCCTTGCAGGCAGGCGGAAGTTGTTTGGACACTCTTCCTAGCCCCCTTGGTCCCTGTTCACCTAGCAGTAAAGTAGGTACCTGTTGTAAATCGAAAGGTTGCGAATTCGTATTCAGGGAAAGTTGATGGAGCTTCTAAACTTGGAACTGACACAATCCGAGGAGTGGTGACCCGAGGATCACACACCCAACACAGACAAAACCAAATACGTGCGTTATGCGCTAACCAAATAAACGCAGTCGTGTAAAGCCACGGCACTATCTCTCCCACTACAAATCCCTTCCTAACCTCCTACTCCTTCCTCTGTCATCTTCCCCGCTCTGCCTTTCGCTACCAACAACTTTTTGGAGCTTCTAAACTTGGAAAGGGGCGACTACCTGTAAGCTGATTGGCTGGTAAGCGAACGGCAGGTGATCAGTCGGCAGTTGTAGGGGAGAGTATCTACTACAGTACATCTGACTTTCTGTCGCCTAACGGGAGAGATCCTCTGTTACAGTCTGTACAATGTGATCCCAAGTTCACTGTCTATATAACTAATTCTGAGCGATTAATCTTGGGTTATGATCGTTGTTGTTGTTATAGAATATAGATACACAGACAAAAAGGACAGGCGAATTTTTAAGGCAGGTAGACACAAAAATAATTATAAGTTTAGTGTAAATACATAGAGACAGGGCTTATAACACAGCTGAGGGAGAGGGGCAGGACCTACAGGTTCAACTGAGATTGGAGGCACATTATGGATTAGGCTCTTATATCATGCTCAAGTGGGAGAAAGGGTTTATTAATGGTCTCTCTCTCTCTCTCTCTCTCTCTCTCTCTCTCTCTCTCTCTCATTTCTGTATGTTTTTGTTTGCGTTGGTAGATTAGGTGTTCCTTCTGTGTTCATGTATGTTTGTGTATGTATATGTGCATGAGTATGTGTGTGTAAGTATACTGTATGTACTCGTTCAACAGCCTGCCATTTGTTCCACTGTACATTCATGACAGTATATTCAATAATGATCATATTGGTCACTCAGTTGGGTAATGACAACAGATATTACGAGTTTTGTCTTATTTCTGGCAGAGTTGTTATTGATAAGGAGACAAGCAGACACCAGCTGTTACTTATTTCCTTATAGTTGTCGTACACCTTCCATTATACTTCGTGCTGAGTTTTAGTTTTAAAGATTAGCTCTTAAAAATGTTCTACTGTCTATGAATAAGAAAACGTAGCTAGATAGGAAGAGTCTGGGTGTAATTTTGCCTCCATATTGACTGTTGCCGTTGTACCGTGGCTTAAGTGAGCCAGTTAGAGACGTTCTCACATATGACAATCTGTATCGTGAAATTACTCCTGTCAAACTCAGATTTTGCACTGGCAATATTCCTCACTGGAGCATCTCATCTTTCCTTTCTCACTCATTCTCACGTATCATCCAGCTCGTCTTCTCCTCCATTTATCAAGATTGCCTCTTTTCTGTCTTTTCTCCTGCCGGGGAAACATCCATCCTTGCCTCCACCCTCCTCTCCTCTCTTTCACTTCCTCTCTCCTATCCCTCTTCAACTATGAATAGGAGTAATAAAACTTTGAAGGGTCACATTAGGACACAATTTGTGTCCCTCTGACAGTACCTTTGACCTTTGTTCCTGATTTCACGTTTTTTGGTTGATTTTTCATCTTTGTTTTTTGGCGACTTGACTCATGGAGACTTGAGAAAGAGACGAGTTAAGGGAGTGTTGGCCGCCCATAGAGGAGACCCATAGCTTACCAGTACAACTGTATATTTCCCTGTATTTTTTACTTAGTATTGCATAAAAAAATCAAGTTAATAAATTAGAAATACGCTGCGCGGTCGTGTTTCATATCGTTCGCTAGAAGGCTAGATAGCAGGGGTGCTGACATCTGACCGCTGCCCAGGAACACACAAACGAACACATACAGTAGCTACGCCTATATAACACGTGGGGACACCTGGCTAACAGATGTTATTACACAGGAATCAGCTGATTCCCATGTTTTCATGGCTCTTATACTAATTTACTGAAGGATGTCAAAACAAGTAGGGAAGGTACCACCCGAGGCTCGAGTCATTATTAATCCGACCCTGTATGATAGACAGACAGACGGATGCAAAAAGTCACAGAAAAAAAATGAGCAAGGCAGTCAAGCGAAAATCAGGAGATAAAGAGAGACTTAACATTAATTCATTATGAATTCTCTCTCTCTCTCTCTCTCTCTCTCTCTCTCTCTCTCTCTCTCTCTCTTAATGCGAGTTTACAATATACTAGTTTAAATCTTAATTTTCTCTGAAGCAAATTATTTTCACAGTTATGTATGACTTTTTTTTTAAAGAGTTGAAGAAGAAATTTCAACAAAGCGAATATTAATTGAATAGTGTTTATACTGTTTTGGTGTCGAAATCAATATAATTTTCCAGTATTTGTGTTTTTGTTACAAATGTCATTCCAGTGTACGAGTGTAGCTTACATATTTTTCAGCTCAGTTAGTGGCATTTTGTTTTGTTTATTTGTTAATTTATTTATCTATCATTCCTTATCAGCGTCATAAGCACTACACGGTTAGTTAAGAGAAGAGAGTTTGGGTCTTTATATATCGAGTTATGAGAGTGATAATGGTATTATTGGCAGGCTGGGTACGTCACTCTGGCTACTTATGGTTAGTGGCTGGGGGAGGGAGGGTATGGGGTGAGGAAGGGTGAGGGGGTGAGAGAGGGCGAGGGAGGGTAGGAGGAAGGGTGAAGGGAGGTCAGAGGGTGAGGGAGACATCATCACTTGGGGGGTTAAGAGGGGAGAACCCCACCTAGGCAAGGTTGTTGAAAGAGGAATTTAAACATTAAGTTAATAGACAAAGGTGATAATGTGTCAGGTAGTGTTGGTGGTTCTGTCTTTCTATTTACTGCTACTAAAGGTGCAATTGGAAGGGGGGCTTATCTGCTGTCCCTTTCACCCTCATTCCCTCCCTCCCTCTCTCCTTTTCCCTCCCTTCTCCTACCTCCACCCCTCTCTATCACTCGTTCTCTACATTCTCCCCCGCCCTACTCTCTCTGCCTCCTTCCCTCTTCCCTGCATCCTTCCCTCTTTATCTCCTTTCCTCCTTCCTTCTCTCCCTCCTTTCTTCCGTCATTTCCTTCAATCTCCCTATCCCTCCATGCTTCCTCCTTCCTTCCCTCCGTTCCCTCCCTTCCCTCCATCCCTCCTTCTCTACCTCCTCCCCTTTCTTCCTTAACTCCATCTTTACCTCCTCCTTTCCTCCTTCCCTTCC
>NW_024723910.1:0-8964 GCF_018991925.1 Homarus americanus | reverse complement strand
CAACCAGGCACACCTCGATACTCTTGTACACCCCTGACATTTCAGGTCCTTGACACTCCCAGGTACTCCACTGACACCTCACACCCCAGGTGTCTGACACTGACATCTGGCACTCCCAGGCACACCTCAGACACTCCCAGGCACTCCAGATACTCCCAGGCACACCCCTCAGACACCCAGGCACACCTCTGACACCCCTGACACCCCT
Organism: Homarus americanus; assembly: GCF_018991925.1. NCBI lineage: Eukaryota > Metazoa > Arthropoda > Malacostraca > Decapoda > Nephropidae > Homarus > Homarus americanus. The sequence goes on along the minus strand of NW_024723910.1, from coordinate 8,756 downwards.
GACACCCCTGCACACCCTCCATGCACACCTCTGACACTCCCAGATGGCTGACTCTCCTGGCACATTCTCACACTCCCAGACACCTCAGACACTTCTTGCACACTCCGACCTCACATCCCAGTACTTTCACACCCCAGGTACACTTTCTGACACCTCCCAGGCTTGACACCCCAGGCACCAGACACTCCCAGGCACACTCAGACACCCCAGGCACACTCCAGACACTCCGAGGTACAACTCTGACACTTCCCAGGTACAGCTCTGACAATCCCAGGCATTCTAGACTCCTGCCTGGGACACCCAGGTCACTTGACTCCCCAGGCATTATCTCTGACACCCCAGGCATCTCCGACACCCCAGCCTGACCCAGGTAACCTCCGACACCTGCAGCATCTCTCACTCTCTGACACTCCCTGGTTCTGACATTCCTGCACTGACACTCCCCAGGTACCTCTGACACCCAGGCACACCTCACACTCTGACACTCTTCTGACACAGGTACACTTCGACCAAAGTACACCTCACAGGCTGACACCCCAGGCTGACTTCCCAGGTACACTCCTGACACTCCCTGCACATTTCATTCCCAGGCACACATTCCATACTTGACTCCCACCCACTGACATTCTTGAGTTTCACACCCCAGGTGTACCAGGAGTGTCAGGAGGTATCTGGGAGTGTCAGAGGTGTACCAGGGAGTGTCGGAGGTGTACCTGGGAGGTGGGTGGAGTACCTGGGAGTGTCAAAGATGTACCTGGGAGCAGTGAGGTGTACCTGGAGGTCAGAGGTGTACCTGGGAGTGTCAGGAGGTACCTGGGAGTGCAGAGGTACCTGGGAGTGTCGGAGGTGTACCTGGGAGCGAGAAGTGCACCTGGGAATGTCGGAGTACCTGGGAGGTCAGGGGAGAACCAGGAGTCTGAGGTGTACCTGGGAGGCCAGAGGTGTACCAGGAGTGTCAGAAGTGCACCTGGGAGTGTCGGAGGTGATACTTGGGAGTGTCGGATGTGGACCCGGCAGTGTGAGCGGTGTACCTGGGAGGTCAGAGGTGTACCAGGGAATGTCGGTGGAGCACCTGGAGGCCAAAGGTACCTGGGAGTATCTGAGGTACCTGGGAGTGTCAGAGAGGTGTACCTGGGAGTGTCAGAGGTGTACCTGGGAGCGTCAGAGGTGTACCTGGGAGTGTCGGAGGTGTACATGGGAGGTCAGTGGAGTACCTGGGAGGTCAGAGATGTACCTGGAAGTGTCAGAGGTACCTGGGAGGTGTGGGAGGTGTACCTGGGAGTGGGGAGGTGTACCTGGGAGTGTGGGAGGTATACCTGGGAGTGTGGGAGGTATCTTGGAGTGTCAGAGGTGTACCTGGGAGTGTCAGAGGTGTACCTGGGAGTGTCGGAGGTACCTGGAGGTGAGAAGGTACCTGGGAATGTCGGAGGTGTACCTGGGAGTGTCAGGAGAACCAGGGAGTGTCTGAGGTGCACCTGGGATTGTCAGAGGGTACCAGGGAGGTCAGAGGTACCTGGGAGGTCAGAGATGTACCTAGGAGTATCGGAGGTTTACCTGGGAGTGCCGGAGTTGTACCTCGGAGTGTCGGAGGCGGACCTGGGAGTGTCAGAGGTGTACTGCAGTATCAGGAGGTACCTGGGAGAGTCAGGTGGACCTGGGAATGTCAGGGGTATACCAGGAATGTCAGGAAGTACACCAGAGTCTCAAAGGTGTACCTGGGAGTATCGGAGGTACCTGGGAACGAGGGTTACCTGGGAATATCGGAGAAGCAACCAGGAGTACAGAGTGTACCTTGAGTCTCAGGTGAACCAGGAGTGTCAGAGGAGTACCTGGGAGGTCAGAGGTGTACCAGGAGTGCTCAGAAGTACCTGGGAGTCTCAAAGGTGGCCGAGTATCAGAGGTGTACCTGGGATTATCTGAGGTACCTGGGAATATCGGAGGTGTACCTGGGAGTGTTAGGAGGTGTACTGGGAGGCCGGAGGTGTACTGGAGTGTCACAGGAGTACCTGGGATTGTCAGAGCTGTACCTGGCAGCGTCAGAGGTGTACCTGGGAGTGTCTGGGGTGTACCTGGGAGTATCTGGGGTGTACCTGGGAGTGTCTGAGGTGCCTGGGAGTGTCAGGGGTGTACCAGGGAGGTCAGTGAGTACCTGGGAGTGTCAGAGGTGAACCAGGAAGTGTCTGAGGTGTATCTGGGAGGTGGAGAGGTGTACCAGGGAGTGTCATGAATACCCAGGAGTGTCAGAGGTACCTGGAGTGTCAGGAGGTGTACTTGGGAGGTGTCAAAGGTGTACCAGGAGTGTCAGAGGTGTACCAGGAGTGTCGGAGGTGTACCTGGAGTGTCTGGGGTGTACCTGGGAGGTACCTGGAGTGTCTGAGGTGTACCTGGGAGTGCCGAGGTACCTGGAGGTCAGACGTACCCGGGAGTGACAGGGGTGTACCAGGAGTGTCAGTGGAGTACCTGGGAGTGTCAGAGGTGTACCTGGGAGTGTCGGAGGTGCATGGAGTGTCAGAGGTGTACCTGTGAGTGTCACGGTTTACCTGGGAGGTCAGAGGTGTGCCTGGGAATATCTGAGTGTACCTGGGAGTATCTGAGGTACCTGGGAGGTCAGAGAAGTACCAAGGAGTGTCACAGGAGTACCTGGGAGTGTGAGAGGTGTACCTCGAGGTGAGAGGTGCACCCAGAGGAGTTCAGAGGCACCCATACTGTCAGAGGTGTACCGGAGTGTTCTGAGGTGTACCTGGGAGTATCAGAAGTGTACCAGGGAATGTCGGTGGAGTACTTGGGAGTGTTCGAGGTGGACCTTGCAGAGGTGGTACCTGAGAGTGTCGGGGTGTACCTGGGAGTGTGGAGGTGTACCTGGGAGTGTCAGAGGTGTACCTGGGAGGTCAGGGGTGTACCAGGAGAGTCAGGGGAGTACCTGGGAGGTCAGAGGCTACCAGGAGTGTCTGAGGTATCTCTGGGAGTGGAGAGGTGTACCAGGGAGTGTCAGAGGTGAACCAGGGAGTGTCAGAGGAGTACCAGGGAATGTCAGTGGAGTACCTGGGAGTGTCAAAGGTGTACCTGGGAGTATCAGAGGTGTACCTGGGGGTATCGGAGGTTTACCTGGGAGTGTCAGAGGTGTACCTGGGAGTGTCAGAGGTGTACCTGGGAGTGTCAGAGGTGTACCTGGGACTGTCGGAGGTGTACCTGGGAGTGTGAGAAGTGTACCTGGGAATGTCGGAGGCGTACCTGGGAGTGTCAGGGGAGAACCAGGGAGTGTCTGAGGTGTACCTGGGAGAGTCAGAGGTGTACCAGGGAGTGTCAGAAATGTACCTGAGAGTGTCGGAGGTGTACTTGGGAGTGTCGGAGGTGGACCTGGCAGTGTCAGCGGTGTACCTGGGAGTGTCAGAGGTGTACTTAGGGAATGTCAGTGGGTACCTGGGAGTGTCAAGGTGTACCTGGGAGTGTCAGAGGTTTGCCTGGGGTGTCGGTGTACCTTGGGTGTCAGAGGTGTACCTGGGAGTGTCGGAGGTGTACCTGGGAGTGTCGAAGGTGTACCTTGGAGTGTGAGAAGTGTACCTGGGAATGTCGGAGGTGTACCTGGGAGTGTCAGGGGAGAACCAGGGAGTGTCTGAGGTGTACCTGGGATTGCCAGAGGGGTACCAGTGAGTGTCAGAGGTGTACCTGGGAGTGTCAGAGATGTACCTAGGAGTATCGGAGGTTTACCTGGGAGTGCCGGAGTTGTACCTGGGAGTGTCGGAGGCGGACCTGGGAGTGTCAGAGGTGTACCTGGGAGTATCAGAGGTGTACCTGGGAGAGTCAAAGGTGTACCTGGGAATGTCAGGGGTATACCAGGGAGTGTCAGTGAAGTACCTGGGAGTCTCAAAGGTGTACCTGGGAGTATCGGAGGTGTACCTGGGAATATCGGAGGGTTACCTGGGAATATCGGAGGTGTACCAGGGAGTGTCAGAGGTGTACCTTGGAGTCTCAGAAGTGTACCAGGGAGTGTCAGAGGAGTACCTGGGAGTGTCAGAGGTGTAGCAGGTGGAGGCCAGTGAAGTACCTGGGAGTCTCCCCAAAGGTGTACCTGGGAGTATCAGAGGTGTGTACCTGGAAAATATCGGAGGTGTACCTGGGAATATCGGAGGTGTACCTGGGAGTGTCAGAGGTGTACCGGGGAGTGTCGGAGGTGTACCTGGGAGTGTCACAGGAGTACATGGGATTGTCAGAGCTGTACCTGGCAGTGTCAGAGGTGTACCTGGGAGTGTCAGAGATTTACCTGGGAGTGTCAGAAGTGTATCTGGGAGTGTCGGACGTGTACCTGGGAGTGTCAGAAGTGTACCAGGGAATGCCAGTGGAGTACTTGGGAGCAAGCTCAGGAGGCGGTACCTGGGAGGTCAGAGGTGGTACCTGGGAGTGTCGGAGGTGTACCTGGGAGTGTCACAAGAGTACCTGGGAGAATCAGGTGTGCCTGGGAATATGGGAGGTTACCTGGGATATCAGGTGTGCCAGAGTGTCAGAGGTGTCCTTGGAGTCTCAGAGTGAACCAGGTGTCAGAGGTACCAGGGAGTGTCAGAGGTGTACCAGGGGGTGTAGGGAAGTACCTGGCAGCCTCAGGGTGTGCCTGAGAAGTGCCAGAGGTGTACCTGGGAATATCTGAGGTGTACCTGGGAAAATCAGGGGTGTGCCTGAGAGTGTCAGAGGTGTGCGAGTGTCAGGTGTGCCTGGGGTGTCACAGGAGTACCTGGGATTGTCAGGCTGTACCTGGCAGTGTGTGTACATGGGTGTCTGGGGGTGTACCTGGGGTATCTGGGGTGTACCTGGGGTGTCTGAGGTGTACCTGGTGTCAGAGGTGTGCCTGGGGTGTCAGGTGTGCCTGGGTGTCAGGGTGTACCAGGGGTGTCAGTGGAGTACCAGGGGTGTCAGCGGAATACCTAGGAGTGTCAGAGGTGTGCCTGGGGTGTCAGAGGTGTACCTGGGAGTGTCAAGGTGTACCAGGGAGTGTCAGAGGTGTACCTGGGGTGTCGGAGGTGTACCTGGGGTGTCTGGGGTGTACCTGGGAGTATCTGGGGTGTACCTGGGATGTCTGGTGTACCTAGGGAGTCAGAGGTGTGTGGGAGTGTCAGAGGTGTACCTGGGAGTGTCAGGGGGTACCAGAGAGTGTCAGTGGAGTACCTGGAGTGTCAGAGGTGTACCTGGGGTGTCAGGTGTGCATGGAGTGTCAGAGGTGTGCCTGGTAGTGTCAGGCGGTTGGCGAGTGTCAGAGGTGTGCGAGTGTCTGGGGTGTACCTGGAAGTATCAGGTGTGCCTGGGGTGTCAGAGAAGTACCAAGGAGTGTCACAGGGTACCTGGGAGTGTGGAGGTGTGCACCCGAGTGGAGGTGCACCTAGAAGTGTCTGAGGTGTTCAGGTACTGTCAGAGTGTGCCTGGAGTGTCCTGGGGTGTGCAGGTGTCTGAGTGTGCCTGGGGTGTCAGGGGATAACTAGGGGTGAAAGAGCTGTACCTGGGAGTGTCAGAGGTGTACCAGGGTGTTTGAGGTGTACCTGGGAGTGTCAAGGTGTGCCTGGGAATGTCAGGGTATGCCAGGGAGTGTCAGTGAAGTACCTGGGAGTCTCAAGGTGTACCTGGGAGTATCAGGTGTACCTGGGAATATCGGAGGGTTACCTGGGAATATCGGAGGTGTGCAAGGGAGTGTCAGAGGTGTGCCTTGGAGTCTCAGAAGTGAACCAGGGAGTGTCAGAGGTACCTGGTGTCAGAGGTGTACCTGGGGTATCGGAGGTTTACCTGGGAGTGCCAGGTTGTGCCTGGGAGTGTGGAGGGCCTCAGGTGTCAGAGGTGTACATGGGAGTATCAGAGGTGTACCTGGGAGTCAAGGGTGTACCTGGGAATGTCAGGGGTATGCCAGGGAGTGTCAGTGAAGTACCTGGGAGTCTCAAAGGTGTACCTGGGAGTATCAGGTGTACCTGGGAATATCGGAGGTTACCTGGGGCTGGAGGTGTACCAGGAGTGTCAGAGGTGTACCTTGGAGTCTCAGAAGTGAACGAGGTGTCAGAGGTGTACCGAGTGTCAGAGTGTGCAGGGGTGTCAGTGGGAGTATGGGAGTCTAAAGGTGCTGGGAATTATCAGAGGTGTACCTGGGAATATCTGAGGTACCTGGGAATATCAGGTGTACTGGGTGTCAAGGTGTGCAAGTGTCGGAGGTGTACCTGGGAGTGTCACAGGAGAACCTGGGATTGTCAGAGCTGTACCTGGCAGTGTCAGAGGTGTACCTGGGAGTGTCAGAGATGTACCTGGATGTGTCAGAGGTGTATCTGGGGAGTGTCGGACACCTGGGAGTGTCAAAGTGGCTACAGGGAATGTCAGTGCTTGGGGTGTCAGAGGTGGCGAGTGTCAGAGGTGTGCGGAGTGTCAGGTGTACCAGAGTGTCACAGGGTACCTGGGATTGTCAGAGCTGTACCTGGCAGTGTCAGGTGCCTGGGAGTGTCAGAGATGTACCTGGATGTGAGAAGTGTATCTGGGAGTGTCGGACGCTTACCTGGGGTCAGAAATGTGCACCAGGAATGTCATTGGAGTACTTGGGGTGTCAGAGGTGTGCAGGAGTGTCGGAGGTGTGCCTGGGAGTGTCACAGGAGTAGCTGAGTGTCGGAGGTGTACCTGGGAGTGTGAGAGTGCGAGTGTCGGAGGTGTGGCAGGGTGTCAGGTGGCACAGTGTCGGTGTGCGAGTGTTAGGTGTGCCAGGGAATGTCGGTGGTGCCTGGGGTGTCAAGGTGTGCCTGGGTGTCAGGAGGTGTGCGGGGTGTCAGAGGTGTGCTGGGAATGTCAGAGGTGTACCGGAGTGTCAGAGGTGTGCCTGGGGAGTGTCGGGTGTGCCGGAGTGTGAAGTGTGGGAGTGTCAGAGGTGTACTGGAGTGTTGGAGGTGTACCGAGTGTCAGGGGTGTGCTTGGGGTGTCAGAGGTGTGCCTGGGGTGTCAGAGGTGTACCTGGGGTGTCAGAGGTGTGCCTGGGGTGTCAGGAGGTTTACCTTGGGTGTCAGAGGTGTGCAGGTGTCAGGTGTGCCTGGGGTGTCAGGTGTGCCTGGGTGTGGGGGTGTGGGGAATGTCAGAGGTGTGTGGAGGTGGACCCTGCAGTGTGCGGTGTACCTGGGAGTGTCAGGTGTGCCAGGGAATGTCAGTGGAGTACCTGGGAGTGTCAGCGGTGTACGTGGGAGTATCAGTGTGCCCGGGAGTGTCAGAGGTGTGCCTGGGGTGTCAGAGGTGTACCAGGGATGTCAGTGGGTACCTGGGTATAGCAGCAGTGTGTGGGGAGCATCAGAGGTGTGCAGGTGTCAGAGGTGTGCGAGTGTCAGGTGCTGGGGTGTCAGGTGTACCTGGAGTGTCAGGGGTGTGCAGGGTGTGGGGTGGTGCCTGGGGTGTCAGAGATATGCCTCAGGGTGTCAGAGGTGTGACCTGGGTGTGAGCGTGTACCTGGGGTGTCAGAGGTGTGCCTGGGGTGTCGGAAGAACCTGGGTGTAAGAAGTGTACCTGGGAATGTCGGAGGTGTGCCTGGGGTGTCGGAGATGTGTGGGAGGTGTCAGAGGTGTGCTTGGGGAGTGTCAGAGGTGTGCCTGGGGTGTCAGCGTGTGCCTGGGGAGTGTCTGGGGTGTGCCTGGGGTGTCAGTTGGAGTGCCTGGGGTGTCAAGGTGTACCTGGGTATCAGAGTGTGCCTGGGTGTCAGAGGTGTGCCTGGGGAGTGTCAGGTGTGCCTGGGGTGTCAGAGGTGTGCCTGGGGTGTCAGGTGTGCCTGGGGTGTCAGTGGAGTGCAGGGAGTGTCAGAGATGTGCCTGGGGTGTCAGAGGTGTGCTGGGAGTGTCAGAGGTGTACCAGGGGTGTCAGAGGTGTGCCTGGGGTGTCGGGGGTGTGCCTGGGGTGTCTGGGGTGTGGGGAATATCTGGGGTGTGGGGCCTGGGGTGTGCTGAGGTGTCAGGGGTGCCTGGGGTGTCAGAGGTGTGCCTCAGGTGTCAGGGTTGTACCAGGGGTGTCAGTGGAGTGCCTGGGGTGTCAGAGGTGTGCCTGGGGTGTCAGAGATGTACCTGGGGTGTCAGAGGTGTGCAGGAGGTGTGTCTGGGAGTGTCAGAGGTGTGCCTGGGTGTCAGAGGTGTGCCTGCGAGTGTCGGGCTGTGCCTGGGGTGTGAGGTGTGCCTGGAATGTGGGTGTGTGGGGGCTGGGGCAGGGTCCATGGGGGTGTGTGTGGGGTGTGTGGGGTGTGTGGGAGTGTCAGGTGGACCTGGCACTGTCAGCGGTGTGCCTGGGGTGTCGAGGTGTGTGGGGAATGTCAGTGGAGTGCCTGCGAGTGTCAAGGTGTGCAAGTGTCAGAGGTGTGCGAGTGTCAGAGGTGTGCACCGGAGTGTCAGGGTGTGCCTGGGTGTCAGAGGTGTGCAGGTGTCAGTGGAGTGCCTGGGGTGTCAGAGATGTACCTGGTGTCAGAGGTGCCTGGGAGTGTCAGAGGTGCCTGGGGTGTCAGGGGTGTACCAGGGAGTCAGTGGGCACTGGGGAGTGTCAGAGGTGTGCAGGGGTGTCGGTGTGCCTGGGGTGTCAGGGGTGTGCCAGGGGTGTCAGTGGTGTGCCTGGGGTGTCAGAAGTGTGCCTTGGAGTATCGGAGGTTTACTGCGAGTGTCGGGTTGTACATGGGGAGGCACCGGAGTGTCAGAGGTGTGCATATCAGAGGTGTGCACCAGGAGTCAGAGGTGTGCACCTTGGGTATCAGGAGGTTTGCAGGTGTCAGGTTGGCTGGGTGT
>NW_024723909.1:0-2792 GCF_018991925.1 Homarus americanus | reverse complement strand
CTACACAACCCTGCAAGTCCTTCCTTCACTCCCACACAACCCTGCAAGTCCTTCCTTCACTCCTACACAACACTGCAAGTTCTTCCTTCACTCCTACACAATACTAGAAGCCCTTCCCTCACTCCTACATAATATTGAAGTCCTTCCCTCACTCCTCCACAATACTAGAAGCACTTCCCTCACTCCTACACAATACTACAAGTCCTTCCCCCATTTCTACACAACACTGCAAGTCCATCCCTCAATCCTACACAGTACTAGAAGTCCTTCCCTCGTCTATGCAACCTTGCAAGTCCTTCCTTCACTCCTACACATCACTTCATGTCCTTCTCTCACTCCTACACATCACTTCATGTCCTTTCCTCACTCCTACACATCACTTCATGTCCTTCCCTCACTCCTACACATCACTTCATGTCCTTCCCTCACTCCTACACATCACTTCATGTCCTTTCCTCACTCCTACACATCACTTCATGTCCTTTCCTCACTCCTACACAACACTTCATTTCCTTCCCTCACTCTTACATAATATTGCTTGTTCTTTCCTCACTCCTACAGTGCTACAGTTATCTCTACAGTAGTCAGTAGATAAGATTTCAACACACTGTTATAATCTGTTTTAGTATTTATGTGGACGTATTTAACCAACACTTACATATATACAATACAACTTCCTGTCATGTTTGGTAGACTGAGTTATTTGGAGAATATTCATCCTTTACTGTACTCTTGATCGTTTCTCTTGTCCATCTTGATGTTGCCTCGTCATCTGTACACCAAGTTATGGTCCTCATCCTCCCTGGAGTAGCATTTTCTCTTAATACCTGTGAAATTAAAATTTTATTAACCAAAAATAGTTTATTTTTGTATATATTGCAGGGCGACAAGAATTAAAATCACTCTTTCTTCATACTGTTATGCCAGCACTCCTCTTTATCAAGAATTTACCACTAGTCAAGTCACACGAGTGGTCACAACAACAAGCAGGGTAAACACTATAATGACTCTTATATTATCTCCACCAGGTTCTCAATAATAACCCTCAGATTAACTCAAAATATAGGTATCATGTTGAAGATGAATCATGAAATGCATAACTTAGCATTATAAAGTTAAGAGACCACAAACAAAGGTCAAGTAAAGGAACAATTTAAGTACAATACAGATGACCACAGCCTAAACTAACCCAAACCCGAACCTCAGCCTCACCATACACCAGAAAAGTACAAAAGTATACACCACTTATCTCCATATAAATATATCCTTAGTCCAGACCAATTGTACCACACTTGCACCACACACTATCACCAGCCAGGCTCGTCTACCTCCCTGCACTTGCTGTGACCCACACAATGTGGATACCATGCCGCCAATTACCATACTATTTTACCTAATAAATACACAACGTTAAGCTGATTTACTTATTACATACTTTTTATAAATTAATATATATAACATACTAGACAATGTTTACATACAGGAGCATATACAAAATATAGTCCTGCCTACTGAAGAAGCAGTGTAATTACCTGTCAATTAAATATATTCAGTGCCTTATAAAAATTCCTCCCCAAAGATAAAACACTTGTGTTTTATTTTCAGTCTGGTGAATGAGATAGAGCATTTGCTACGAAATTCTCTGACTCCTACACAACATATCAAGTAAATCCCTCACTGCTACACAATACTACAAGTTCATCCCTCACTCCCACACAACATACCAAGTCCATCCCTCACTCCTACACAACATACCAAGTCAATCCCTCACTCCTACACAATACTGCAAGTCCTTCCCTCAATCCCACACGACATACCAAGTCCATCCCTCACTCCCACACAACATACCAAGTCCATCCCTCACTCCTACACAACATACCAAGTCCATCCCTCACTCCTACACAATACTGCAAGTCCTTCCCTCGCTTCCACACAACATACCAAGTCCATCCTTAACTCCTACACAATACTACAAGTCCATCCCTAACTCCTACACAATACTACAAGTCCTTCTCTCACTCCTACACACCTTTCTCAAAGTCACCCCTCCTCCTAAGCAACATACTACGTCCATCCTCACTTCTACAACACTTGATCATCCTTTCACTCCCTACACAATATTATAAGTCCCGTCCCCTCCCTCTACAAAACATACCAAAGTCCATCTCACTCTTACACAACATGCCAGTCCTTCCCTCACTCCCTACAAAACATAAGTTCACCCCTCGCCCTACACAATACTACAAGTCCATCCCCTCACTCCTGCAAGCTTATGCCAAGTCCATCCCTCACTCCCTACACACACCAACATGCCAGTCCATCCCCTCACTCCCCACTACACAATACTACAAGTCCATCTCACTCCTACAATACTACAAGTCTGCATCCTCACTCCTGCAAAACGTGGGTCCATCCCTCACTCCTACACAACATACCAAGTCCACCCCTCACTCCTACACAATACTACAAGTCCATCCCTCACTCCTACATAACATACCAAGTCCATCCCTCACTCCTACACAACATACCAAGTCCATCCCTCACTCCTACACAATACCACAATTTCATCCCTCACTCCCACACAACATACCAAGTCTATCCCTCACTCCTACACAATACTACAAGTTCGTCCCTCATGCCTACACAAGACTACAAGTTCACCTCTCACTCCTACACAATACTACAAGTCCATCCCTCACTCCTACACAACACTACAAGTTCATCCCTAAATCCCAAACAACATACCAAGTCCATCCCTCACTCCTACACAATACTACAAGTCCATCCCTCAC
>NW_024723908.1:0-44725 GCF_018991925.1 Homarus americanus | reverse complement strand
CCACGTGGTGTTCTTGGTTCTGTGTGGTGGGCGTCTTCTCTTGAGTTTTCTTTTCTTGGTTTTTCTTTTCTGCTGGTTTTTTATTTTCTTGGGAGCGTACAGCAAGGAGGGCCTCTTTGAAGCTCAGTTTTTTCTCAAGACGAGCCTTGGCTACCCTGCATTCCTCCTTCCATTTGGGGCAGGTCCGGTCGGCGGAGGGGTGTGGGCCACCACAGGCAGCGCATTTTTTCTCTTTGTTGGGGCAGACCGTGTAGCAGTGTCCAGGGCTGCCACACATGGAGCAGGTGTCCTCCTGCGCCTCACACTTGTTTACAGTGTGTCCATCGTGCTGGCATTTGTAACACCGTTTCGGTCTGCAGTAGGGCTTGACTGGCACAGTTACCCACGCCAGTTGAGCTTCCTTGGGTAGGGTGGAGTGGTGTCTGATGAGGGCAGTGGTGTCGGACAGCATCTGCACAACTTGGAGCTGCTGCCCCTTGAGGAGCTCACTCAGCTCTGCTTTGTCCATGTGGGCAATTTCGGCGTGGGAGATTACACCCAGCTTCAAGTTGTCCCACATGTAGGCAATCATTTTAAAAGGAATGCCGTTGATGTCTGGAATCTCCGCGAGCTGTGCGGGCATGCCCTTCTCGACGAAGGTGATCTTGATGTCACCATGGAGCTTTAGACGTTCCACCTTGGTGACCCCCACGATCCCATTAGCTTCAAAAAACTTCTGGAGAACTAGGAGGTTTAGTTTCTTGGGGCAGGTCGGCGTAACCGGACGTATCCGCGCCACGTAATCAAACTCGTAACCGTTCATGGTGAGAGAGGGTTAGAGAGTGTGTAGATGACAACCACAATACAATACAAAAATGCTAGTGACAGGGGGGAAGGAGGTTCAGAGGAAGGATAAAGGGAGGATAGAAGTGAATTTTAGAAGGAGAGAACAGGTGCAGTGGCTAAACACCGCTTGCGTAAGGAGGTAGGCATTATGCCCTGAGGGTGCAACTATCATAAATCAGGACGAGGCAGAGTGGGGGCGGGAGCAGGTCCGGGCAAGCAAAGGGCCAACGCGGGTGCTCTGGTTGTCGTCTTAGCCTAGGCAGTGTTGGCAAAGCGTAGGAAGAACCGCCCCGCCACGGCGGCGGCGCAAGCCGAGAAGCGCAGGTGGACGGACGCACAGGCAGCACACGATCAAAGTAAACAGAGAAGGTGAAAATATGGAAATTTAGCTAGTCGTAGGGTTGTTTGGAGAAAGATGAAGGTAAAGTCTTTGAGCTATGTCAAAGAGAAACGGAGCGAGTTGGAGGAAGGGTTTTTGAATCTTTGAGCTTGAAATGTCAAAGTATTCATAGTAAGGAAGGATGAGCGTATCGTAGGAGAGTTTTTAGTAATAGCAGCAGACAGATTTGAGCTTTTTTGTCAAATTATGAACGGAGACGAGAATGAGATATAGGTTTGAGTGGTTTCAGTCTTGAGTTAGGTCAATTTTATTGAGAATTGGATGTCACAGACGTTGGGTATGTTTGATTTGGTTCTGAGAGTTGTGGGTCTTTTAGCTATGTCAGAGAGAAATGGAGAGAGTTGGAGGAAGAGTTTTGAGTCTTTGAGCTTGAAGTGTCAAAGTATTCGTAGTAAGGAAGGATGAGTGTATCGTAGGAGAGTTATTTAGTAATAGCAGGAGACAGATTTGAGCTATGTCAAATTGTGAACGGAGATGAGAGTGAGATATAGGTTGTTTGGTTTCAGTCTTGAGTTAGGTCGATTTTGTTGACAGTGGCTGTTATAGAAGTTGGGTATGTTTGATTTGATATTGGAGAGTTGTAGTGTTATGAGAGGCTTTGTCTGGCGGGGGGGGGTGTTGTGTTTGGAGATTGGTTGTGGGAAGGGGGGAGTTTGTGTTTGGGGATTGGCGGGGGTGGCGGTTGTATGTTGATTTAAGGTGAATTAGAATTGCTTAAGGGGGGTTGTTGTGTGAGTGTGTATGTGTTTGCGTGGAAATGTAGTGAGGGGGAGGGTTAGGATAATTGTTATAAGGTCAGGTATGGTTCGGTTGTAGGGAGGAGGTGGGGAGGAGAGGAGAGGAGAGGGGGGCTTTGGAGGTTGTTGGGTTAATTTATAGTATGGTAGGATTTTGGGAATGATATGATTTGTGTTACATGAATAGTTGTATTGAGTCATGTTGTTGGTTTTTTTTTTTTTTTTTTTTTTTTTTTTAGGAGGGTCGAAGGAGCTTGTTAGAAAGGTTGGGTATATTAAGTTTTTGTTTTGGGAGGATTGTAGGTGTTGATTTTTAAGAGGGATTGTGAGTAAGATTGGGTGGGTTAAGTTTTTCTTTTGGGGGGATTGTAGGTTTTGTTAGTGGTTGGCAGAGTTGGGTTAATTATTGCATTCTTTCTTTCCTTTGGCTTGTAAAGGACTTCTGCAATTGCGTGGTAGGCTCTTGCAGGTATTGTGAGTTCCTGGTCCCATTCTTGAGGGAGAGGGTTTGTGTACAGGTACAATGCACCCCTCCCCGACCTTATTGGCTAAGGGAGGCGTTCATGTCATCTGTATGTTGGTACCATTCTTTGTTAGGTACACCTCTCCGACCTTATTGGCTAAGGGAGGTGCCCATAAAACAGTGTTGGTAACATTCTTGAGGGAAAGGGCTTGCGTACAGGTACTGTGCACCTCTCCCCGACCTTATTGGCTAAGGGAGACGTACACGTCATCTGAGTTAGTATGGGATGGGTAAGTTAGGTATTTGTTTTGGGAGGAGTGATAGGGTGTGGTTAGTTAATGGTAGAATGGTTATTTTTTATTTTGTGTGGGATTGCTAGTAACGGCTGGGTATGTTCGGTTTTTATTTTGGGGGGATTGTTAGGGTCTTTTCTTTCTTTTTAGGGGGGGAAGAGTTAGTGCAGGTTGAGTGGGTTAGATTTTTTTTTTTTGTCGGAGTGGTCTTGAGTTTGAGTTGGGGGCGTGGGGTTTGGAGTGAGGGGGGGGGAGGAGCGAAGTTGGGTAAGTCAGGTAAGGTTAGGTTAGGTTGATTGGGTTAGGTTGGGTGGGAATCATTGGGTGTGGGGTTGAGGAGAGGTTAGGTTAAGGTTAGGTTAGGTTAGGTGGGAATCGTTGGGTGTGGGCTGAGGAGAGGTTAGGTAATATTAGGTTAGGTTGATTTGGTTAGGTTGGGTAGGAATCGTTGGGTGAGGGTTGAGGAGAGGTTAGGTTTAATTTGGGGGGAGTTGTTGGGTGTGGTTATAAGGAAGTTATTAATATAAGGGAAGTGGGAGGGGAGTGTTTGGTCTGTTTAGTACTTATATGAGATTGAAATTCTGGGGTGCAGGGATGAGGTCTAAATTGTCGAGTGACTGTGAGCGTGGTGGTCTGAGTGTTGTGTATGCAAGTGAGGGATGGGCAGTTACGTAACTGTGTGTGGGGGAGTCGGGAGGTTGAGGGGAGTGTGCTAGGTTCGTGTCAGGGTTGTTTTCTGTTTCATTTGGGGTAGTGCCGAATAGATTTACTTTGATTATAGATTTAGTTGGATGTGTGTATTGTATAATTCTTTTGCTGTCAGGTGTATAGGGAGAAAGGGGGGAGGTGTTCTTCCTCTTTGGTCTAGGGGTCATGACTGTATGTATATTATGTATGCTGGATTATGTATTATGTATGTATATTATGTATGTGCTCCATTTATATTTGTTCAGCCTAGCTAGCAGCGTGTGGCAATGTTATTACCATATCCCACATGCTTAATTAATGTGCCTGGCGACGTATGGAAGCTGCTAATGTATCACTTGCCATACGTCGTCTATAGCAGTTGACCAGGAGCCTAGCTAGGGAGGAGCGCTACCCACCTCTGTGTACATACTCTTATCCAGTAAACCGAACCTACAAAACTATACAGGTGTTTGTGTTCTCTCCTGTATATGGAACTTATTACCCAGAACACCTAACAATGACCACTAGCCATTTTATTTTTGGAGTCTGAAGTGTTCGGGGAGGATTGAGTTTGGTTTGGGTGTTTGTGGTCCGGGATTTCATGGTAGTCGTGTGAGAGAAGTCAGGTGTAGGCAAGGTCGAGGTGGAGGGGCCGGGAGGTTTTGGACTGATTACTCTTGAGGGTGGGAGGGGCATGATGGGGGGTGAGGTAATGGTAGATTGGTGAGATAAGTCAGGTGTGGGCATGGCAGAAGTGGAGGGGCGGAGGGGGATTGCAGTGGTTTCTCTGGGGGATGGGGGGGGCATGTTGGTCTGGGGGTTGGGGATGGTGAAGGTCCGGTCGGAGATGGGGGCAGTGGGGAAGATGAGGTCGGGACCGGTTCTGAAGGAATCAGGAATGTGTATGGTAGGGAGGCCGTTCGCCTTCAAACCATCAATTGCTAGTTTCAGAAAAAGTGACCTGTTTCCGTTGCTTAGGGTATGTGCCAGAAGTATGATGGTGGTGATTTTTGCGTCAGTGTCGGGGGAGGGTGGGGGGGCGGTCAGGTTGTTGGTCCAGCAAGTGCTGGTGGGGAGGGTCGTGGCAGTAGGGAGTGAGTGGTGGGGAGGTGGAGGTGGTGCTGTGGGAGGTGCTGTGGGAGGTGAGGGTCGGCGGGGAGGGAGTGGTGTTGTGCTGTTGTCGAGTCTGATTTTGCACTTGTTGCTGATGGCAGAGTGTGGGCCTTGACAGTTGCAGCATTTTGTTTCAGTGGCAGTGCAGTTTCGGTGGGAGTGGCCTTTATTGGCACACTTTGAACAAGTTTGTGTGTTACTGCACCGGTTGGTGTTGTGTCCGAATTTGTAGCAATAGTAACATTGGTGAACTTGTATGTAGTGTTGGAACTCAATGTCTCGTGAGGGGATGATATTGTTGCCGATTTTAATGCCGTTTGATTTTAATTTGATGGCGTCTGTTTGTGTTGCTGTGGTGATTTTTAGCATGGGAAGAGTTCCCATCCGGGCTGCTGATGTCATTTGTTTGGTGTTGTGCGAGTTGAGTTCCTTCAGTAGGTTAGGGTTGCCAAGGATAGGAGGGATGACTTTCCTGCATATGAGGGTGCATTTTGCACGGTACTCAGGTGAACTGAGGACCGTTAAGCCATTGTCTTTCAATTTTTTGCTCACTGCTGGGGAGTGGAACTGGTCGGCGTCTTCGTCAGTCTGTACAAATACTTTGATGATATCATCATTGATGAAGGAACGGATTTGGAAGATCAAGGTCAGCTGGAAAATGAGTGAGGCGAGGTCTGAGCATAGTTGGATGGTGCGGTCCACTTTAATTTTTATTGAGGGCATGTTTACTGTTCTAATTTTGGAGATTTATGGAGATCTCCCCTAACAATGTCCCTGATTTTCTGCGCCCCTCACGTAGGGGAGACCCAGCACAGTGCACTATCACAGAGGTCCCTAGGTGAATCGGCAGGCTGTGCTGACCCTCCACCCTTCACACTAACACGCACTAGCGAGGTGTGGGGACAGAGGGCGTTTCCAGACGAATACTCCCCTGTACGTCAACTGACAGGGGAATAGGTCCTTTCACGGCACGGAAGAGAAGAGTTAGAGTGGTAGAAAAAGGTCTGAAAACTCACTGATGACTCTCTCTTCACACCAAGCCCCTCAGCAGCATTCGGGGTTCCTAAGGGAGGTCCGATACTGTAGGAGAGGCTCAATGTGTCGATCGAATCAACAGATTTGTCAGATGTAGAGAATTGAAGTCAGGTGCTTGTGTTTTCCAGGGTAAGTGGGAAGGTGGGAGAGGTCGAAAGACTAGCCAATCAGCTGTGTCTGTTCGTTCTCTGTCGTCCCCGTCGCTCTGTGTATCTGCTAACTGTGGTGTGTCCTGACTCCTATTGACTACGACGAATCGAATCGAAAAATGTTAGTGACAGGGGGGAAGGAGGTTCAGGGGAAGAATAAAGGGAGGATTGAAGTGAATTTTAGGAGGAGAGAATAGATGCAGTGGCTAAGCACCGCTTGCGTGAGGGAGTATAAGATGGAGGCAGCAGCAACTCGCCCGGACGCGGCCGGGAGGCGACAAGACAGAGCCAGGCTAGCGTCAGGTCAAGCGTCAGGTGCGTGTTGGGTTGGGCAATGGATATTCAATGCTTGGTCGGCTTGATTGTGTGTGTTGGTTTCTTGTGTGGAGGAGATGTCTTGGTCTTCTTAGCTTGATGTCGATTTTCTTCTCACTCTCCTCCTCTTCTTGCTCTCTTGAAGTGTCCATTCGTTTGTGTTTGGGTCTTGTTGTTCGTCTTCCTTGTGTATTAAGTCCTCATAGGTGTGGAAGAAGTCAGAGACGGTGAGGTTGACCACGTGGGCTTCAGCTCCACGGGCCACGTGGTGTTCTTGGTTCTGTGTGGTGGGCGTCTTCTCTTGAGTTTTCTTTTCTTGGTTTTTCTTTTCTGCTGTTTTTTTCTTTTCTTGGGAGCGTACAGCAAGGAGGGCCTCTTTGTAGCTCAGTTTCTTCGCAAGGCGAGCCTTGGCTACCCTGCATTTCTCCTTCCATTTAGGGCAGGTCCGATCGGCGGAGGAGTGTGGGCCACCACAAGCAGCGCATTTTTTAACTTTGTTGGGGCAGACCGTGTAGCGGTGTCCGGGGCTGCTACATATGGAGCAGGTTTCCTCCTGCGCCTCACACTTGTTTACAGTGTGTCCATAGTGCTGGCATTTGTAACACCGTATCGGTCTGCAGTAGGGCTTGACTGGCAGAGTTATCCACGCCAGTTGAGCCTCCTTGGGTAAGGTGGAGTGGTGTCCGATGCGGGCAGTGGTGTCGGACAGCTTCTTCACAACTTGAAGTTGCTGCCCCTTGAGGAGCTCACTCAGCTCTGCTTTGTCCATGTGGGCAATTTCGGCGTGGGAGATTACTCCCAGCTTCAGGTTGTCCCACATTTAGGCAATCATTTTAAATGGAATGCCGTTGATGTCTGGGATCTCCGCGAGCTGTACGGGCATGACCTTCTCGGCGAAGGTGATCTTGATGTCACCATGGAGCTTTAGACGTTCCACCTTGGTGACCCCCACGATCCCATTAGTTTCAAAGAACTTCTGGAGAACTAGGAGGTTTAGTTTCTTGGGGCAGGTCGGCGTATCCGGACGTATCCGCGCCACGTAATCAAACTCGTAAATGTTCATGGTGAGAGAGGGTTAGAGAGTGTGTGTCGGGTCGACTGATGACGAGGCTAGCGTTAGATTAGATTAGAAAATGCTAGTGACAGGGGGGAAGGAGGTTCAGGGGAAGAATAAAGTGAGGATTGAAGTGAATTTTAGGAGGAGAGAACAGATGCAGTGGCTAAACACCGCTTGCGTGAGGGATTATAAGATGGAGGCAGCAGCAACTCGCCTGGACGCGGCCGGGAGGCGACAAGACACAGCCAGGCTAGCGTCAGGTCAAGCGTCAGGTGCGTGTTGGGTTGGGCAATGGATATTCAATGCTTGTTCGGCTTGATTGTGTGTTTTGGTTTCTTGTGTGGAGGAGATGTCTTGGTCTTCTTAGCTTGATGTCGATTTTCTTCTCACTCTCCTCCTCTTCTTGCTCTCTTGAAGTGTCCATTCATTTGTGTTTGGGTCTAGTTGTTCGTCTTCCTCGTGTATTATGTTCTCATAGGTGTGGAAGAAGTCAGAGACGGTGAGGTTGACCACGTGGGCTTCAGCTCCACGGACCACGTGGTGTTTTTGGTTCTGTGTGGTGGGCGTCTTCTCTTGAGTTTTCTTTTCTTGGTTTTTCTTTTCTGCTGGTTTTTTCTTTTCTTGGGAGCGTACAGCAAGGAGGGCCTCTTTGTAGCTCAGTTTCTTCTCAAGAATAGCCTTGGCTACCCTGCATTCCTCCTTCCATTTGGGGCAGGTCCGATAGGCGGAAGGAGTGTGGGCCACCACAAGCAGCGCATTTTTTAACTTTGTTGGGGCAGACCCTGTAGCGGTGTCCAGGGCTGCTACACATGGAGCAGGTGTCCTCCTGCGCCTCACACTTGTTTACAGTGTGTCCATAGTGTTGGCATTTGTAACACCGTTTCGGTCTGCAGTAGGGCTTGACTGGCACAGTTACCCACGCCAGTTGAGCTTCCTTGGGTAAGTTGGAGTGGTGTCCGATGAGGGCAGTGGTGTCGGACAGCTTCTTCACAACTTGAAGTTGCTGCCCCTTGAGGAGCTCACTCAGCTCTGCTTTGTCCATGTGGGCAATTTCGGCGTGGGAGATTACACCCAGCTTCAAGTTGTCCCACATGTAGGCAATCATTTTAAAAGGAATGCCGTTGATGTCTGGGATCTCCGCGAGCTGTACGGGCATGCCCTTCTCGACGAAGGTGATCTTGATGTCACCATGGAGCTTTAGACGTTCCACCTTGGTGACCCCCACGATCCCATTAGTTTCAAAAAACTTCTGGAGAACTAGGAGGTTTAGTTTCTTGGGGCAGGTCGGCGTATCCGGACGTATCCGCGCCACGTAATCAAACTCGTAACCGTTCATGGTGAGAGAGGGTTAGAGAGTGAAGGGTTAGCGAACGAACGAACGAAAAATGCTAGTGACAGGGGGGAAGCAGGTTCAGGGGAAGAATGGGTTAGCGAATCGAATCGAAAATGCTAGTGACAGGGATGAAGGAGGTTCAGGGGAAGAATAAAGGGAGGATTGAAGTGAATTTTAGGAGGAGAGAACAGATGCAGTGGCTAAACACCGCTTGCGTGAGGGATTATAAGATGGAGGCAGCAGCAGCAACTCGCCTGGACGTGGCAGGGAGGCGACAAGACAAAGCCAGGCTAGCGTCAGGTCAAGCGTCAGGTGCGTGTTGGGTTGGGCAATGGATGTTCAGTGCTTGGTCGGCTTGATTGTGTTTTTGGTTTCTTGTGTGGAGGAGATGTCTTGGTCTTCTTAGCTTGATGTCGATTTTCTTCTCACTCTCCTCCTCTTCTTGCTCTCTTGAAGTGTCCATTCGTTTGTGTTTGGGTCTTGTTGTTCGTCTTCCTCGTGTATTAAGTTCTCATAGGTGTGGAAGAAGTCAGAGACGGTGAGGTTGACCACGTGGGCTTCAGCTCCACGGGCCACGTGGTGTTCTTGGTTCTGTGTGGTGGGCATCTTCTCTTGGGTTTTCTTTTCTTGGTTTTTCTTTTCTGCTGGTTTTTTCTTTTCTTGGGAGCGTACAGCAAGGAGGGCCTCTTTGTAGCTCAGTTTTTACTCAAGACGAGCCTTGGCTACCCTGCATTCCTCCTTCCATTTGGGGTAGCGTTCAAGTTTAGAAGCTCCAAAAGTTGTTGGTAGCGAAAGTCAGAGCGGGGAAGATGACAGAGGAAGGAGCAGGAGGTTAGGAAGGGAATTGTAGTGGGAGAGATAGAGCCGTGGCTTTACACGACTGCGTTTATTTGGTTAGCGCATAGCGCACGTATTTGGTTTTGTCTGTGTTGGGTGTGTGATCCTCGGGTCACCACTCCTCCGGATTGTGTAGTTCAAGTTTAGAAGCTCCAACAACTTTCCCTGAATACGAATTCGCAACATTTCGATTTACAGCAGGTACCTACTTTACTGCTAGGTGAACAGGGACCAAGGGGGCTAGGAAGAGTGTCCAAACAACTTCCGCTTGCCCGGGAATCGAAGGGGTAGCGAATAGAATAGAAAAATGCTAGTGACAGGGGGGAAGAAGGTTCAGAGGAAGGATAAAGGGAGGATAGAAGTGAATTTTAGAAGGAGAGAACAGGTGCAGTGGCTAAACACCGCTTGCGTGAGGGGGTAGGCAAAATGCCCTGAGGGTGCAACAACCACAATCAGGACGAGGCAGAGGGAGGGCGGGAGCAGGTCCGGGCAAGCAAAGGGCCAACGCGGGTGTTCTGATTGTCGTCTTAGCTTAGGCAGTGTTGGCAAAGCGTAGGAAGAACCGCCCCGCCACGGCGGCGGCGCAAGCCGAGAAACGCAGGTGGACGGACGCACAGGCAGCACACGATCAAATCAAACAGAGAAGGTGAAAATATAGAAATTTTGCTAGTCGTAGGGTTGTTTGGAGAGAGATGAAGGTAAAGTCTTTGAGCTATGTCAAAGAGGAACGGAGCGAGTTGGAGGAAGGGTTTTTGAATCTTTGAGCTTGAAATGTCAAAGTATTCATAGTAAGGAAGGATGAGCGTATCGTAGGAGAGTTTTTATTAATAGCAGCAGACAGATTTGAGCTTTTTTGTCAAATTATGAACGGAGACGAGAATGAGATATAGGTTGAGTGGTTTCAGTCTTGAGTTAGGTCAATTTTATAAAGAATTGGATGTCACAGACGTTGGGTATGTTTGATTAGGTTTTGAGAGTTGTGGGTCTTTTAGCTATGTCAGAGAGAAATGGAGAGAGTTGGAGGAAGAGTTTTGAATCTTTGAGCTTGAAATGTCAAAGTATTCGTTGTGAGGAAGGATGAATGTATCGTAGGAGAGTTGTTTAGTAATAGCAGGAGGCAGTTTTGAGCTATGTCAAATAGTGAACGGAGATGAGAGTGAGATATAGGTTGTTAGGTTTCAGTCTTGAGTTAGGTCGATTTTGTTGAGGTGGCTGATTATAAAAGTTGGGTATGTTTGATTTGGTTTTTGAGAGTTGTAGTGTTATGAGGGGCTTTGTCTGGCGGGGGAAGCAGTTTTGGAGTACTGGTTGTGGGAGGGGGGAGCTTGTGTTGGGGGATTGTATGTTAATTTAAGGTGATTTAAAATTGCTTAAGGGGGGTTGTTGTGTGAGTGTGTATGTGTTTGCATGTAAATGTAGTAAGGGGAGAGAGGGAGGGTTAGGATAATTGTTATAAGGTCAGGTATGGTTCGGTTGTCGGGAGGAGGTGGGGAGGAGAGGAGAGGAGAGGGGAGGCGAGAGGAGGAGAGGGGGGCTTTGGAGGTTCTTGGGTTAATTTATAGTATGGAAGGATTTCTTAGGAATGATATGTTTTGTGTTGCTAATGAATAGTTGTATTGAGTCATATGTTTTTTAGGAGGGTCAAAGGGACTTGTTAGAAAGGTCGGGTATATTAAGTTTTTGTTTTGGGAGGATTGTAGGTATTGATTTTAAGAGGGGTTGTGAGTAAGGTTGGGTAGGTTGTTTATCCTTAGGATGATTGAAGGTGCTGATTGAAGGATTGCAGTGATTTAGCGTTTTTTTAGGAGGGATTGTGAGTAAGGTTGGGTGGGTTAAGTTTTTCTCTTGGGAGGATTGTAGGTTTTGTTAGTGGTTGGCAGAGTTGGGTTAATTATTGCATTCTTTCTTTCCTTTGGCTAGTAAAGGACTTCTGCAATTGCGTGGTAGGCTCTTGCAGGTATTGTGAGTTCTGGCCCCATTCTTGAGGGAGAGGGTTTGTGTACAGGTACATTGCACCCCTCCCCGACCTTATTGGCTAAGGGAGGCGTTCAATGTCGTCTGTAATTTGGTACGATTTTTAAGGTACACCTCTCCGACCTTATTGGCTAAGGGAGGTGCCCATAAAACAGTGTTGGTAACATTCTTGAGGGAGAGGGCTTGCGTACAGGCACTGTGGAACTCTCCCCGACCTTGTTGGCTAAGGGAAACATACATGTCATCTGAGTTAGTATGGGATGGGTAAGTTAGGTATTTGCTTTGGGAGGAGTGATAGGGTGTGGTTAGTTAATGGTAGAATGGTTATTTATTATTTTGTGTGGGATTGCTAGTAACGGCTGGGTATGTTAGGTTTTTATTTTGGGAGGAGTGATAGGGTGTAGTTAGTTAATGGTAGAATGGTTATTATTTATTTTGTGTGGGATTGCTAGTAATGGCTGGGCAATGTTAGGTTTTATTTTGGGGATCAGGTCTTTTCTTTCTTTTGGGGAGGGTGTTAGGTGCAGGCTGAGTGCGTGGGGTTAGTTTTGCCTGAGTGGTCTTGAGTTTGAGTTGGTGGCGTGGGGTTTGGAGTGAGGGGAGGGGGAGGGAATTGGTCAATTCAGGTAAGGTTAGGTTAGGTTGGGTGGGAATCATTGGGTGTGGGGTTGAGAAGAGGTTAGGTTAACCTTAAGTTAGGTTAGGTTGATAGGGTTAGGTTAGGTGGGAATCGTTGGGTGAGGGTTAAGGAGAGGTTAGGTATAATTTGGGGGGAAGTTGTTGGGTGTGGTTGTAGGGAAATTATTTATACAAGGGAGGTGGGAGGGGAGTGTTTGGTCTGATTAGTACTTAAAGATTGAAATTCTGGGGTGCAGGGATGAGGTCTAAATTGTCGAGTGACTGTGAGCGTGGTGGTCTGAGTGTTGTGTATGCAAGTGGGGGAAGGGCAGTTACGTGACTGTGTTTGGGGGAGTCGGGAGGTTGAGGGGAGTGTGCTAGGTTCGTGTCGGGGTTGATTTCTGTTTCCTTTGGGGTAGTGCCGTATAGATTTACTTTGATTATTGATTTGGTTGGATGAGTGTATTGCATAATTCTTTTGCTGTCAGGTGTATAGGGAGAAAGGGGGGAGGTGTTCTTCCTCTTTGGTCTAGGGGTCTTGACCACTAGTTCTGTGGGGGGATGGGCTGCCATTTTGTTCTTGGGAGTCTGGGGTGTTAGGGGAGGATTGGGTTTTGTTTGGGTGTTTGTGGTCCGGGAGTTCGACGTAGTCATGTAGGAGAAGTCGGCTGTAGGCAAGGTCGAGGTGGAGGGACCGGGAGGTTCTGGACTGATTACTCTGGGGGGTGAGGTAATGGTAGATTGGTGAGATAAGTCAGGTGTGGGCATGGCAGAAGTGGAGGGGTGAAGGGAGATTACAGTGGATTCTCTGGGGGGTGGGGGGGGCATGTTGGTCCGGTCGGAGATGGGGGCAGTGGGGAAGATGAGGTCAGGACCGGTTCTGAAGGAGTCAGGAATGTTTATGGTAGGGCGGCCGTTAGCCTTCAAACCCTCAATTGCCAGTTTTAGAAAAAGTGATCTGTTACCGTTGCTTAGGGTATGTGCCAGAAGTATGATGGTGGTGATTTTTGCGTCAGTGTCGGGGGAGGGGAGGGGGGCGGTCAGGTTGTTGGTCCAGCAAGTGCGGGTGGGGAGAGTCGTGGGAGTAGGGAGTGAGTGGTGGGGAGGAGGAGGTGGTGGTGTGGGAGGTGCAGTGGGAGGTGAGGGTCGGCGGGGAGGGAGTGGTGTTGTGCTGTTATCGAGTCTGATTTGGCACTTGTTGCTGATGGCAGAGTGTGGGCCTTTACAATTGCAGCATTTAGTTACAATGGCAGTGCAGTTTCTGTATGAGTGGCCTTGATTGGCACATTTTGAACAAGTTAGTGTGTTACTGCAACGGTTGGTGTTGTGTCCAAATTGGTAGCAGTTGTAGCATTGGTGAACTGGAATGTAGTGTTGGAATTCAATGTTTCGTGAGGGGATGATGTTATTGCCGAATTTTATTCCGTTGGATTTTAATTTGATGGCGTCAGTTTGTGTAGCTGTAGTGATTTTTAACATGGGGAGAGTTCCCATCCGGGCTGCATATGTCATTTGGGAGGTGTTGTGTGTGTTGAATTCTGTCAATAGGTTAGGGTTGTCAAGGATATGAGGGATGACTTTTCTACATATGAGGGTGCATTTTGCGCGGTATTCGGGTGAGCTGAGGACCGTTAAGCCATTGTCTTTTAGTTTTTTGTTCAATGCTGGGGAGTGGAATTGGTCGGCGTCTTCGTCATTCTGTACAAATATTTTGATAATGTCGTCATTGGTGAAGGAACGGATTTGGAAGATCAAAGTCAGCTGAAAAATGAGTGAAGCGAGGTCTGTGCACGGTTGGATGGTACGGTCCACTTTAATTTTAATAGATGGCATGTTTTCAAATTTTGGAGATTTATGGAGATCTCCCCTAACAATTGTCCCTGATTTCCTGCGCCCCTCACGTAGGGGAGGCCCTGCACTATCACAGAGGTCCCCAGGCGAATCAGCAGGCTGTGCTGACCCCCCGCCCTTCACACAAACACGCACTAGCGAGGTGTGGGGACAGAGGGCGTTTCCAGACGAATACTCCCCTGTACGTCAACTGACAGGGGAATAGGTCCTTTCACGGCACGGAAGAGAAGAGTTAGAGTGGTAGAAAAAGGTCTGAAAACTTACTGATGACTCTTTCTTCACACCAAGCCCCTCAGCAGCATTCGGGGTTCCTAAGGGAGGTCCGATACTGTAGGAGAGGCTCAATGTGTCGATTGAATCAACAGAATTGTCAGTTGGAGAATGGAGTCAGGTGCTTGTGATTTCCAAGGTTGGTGGGAAGGTGGGAGAGGTCCCAGAACTAGCGAATCAGCTATGTCCGTTTGATCTCCGGCTTCCCCGTCGCTCTGCGTGTCTGCTCTCTGTGGTGGTCCTGGCTCCAATGACTTCGCCTAGAACTAGAAAATTGCTAGTGACAGGGGGGAAGGAGGTTCAGAGGAAGAATAAAGATAGGATGGAAGTGAATTTTAGAAGGAGAGAACAGGTGCAGTGGCTAAACACCGCTTGCGTGAGGGGGTAGGCAAAATGCCCTTGAGGGTGCAACAACAACAATCAGGACGAGGCAGAGGGAGGGCGGGAGCAGGTCCGGGTAAGCAAAGGGCCAACGCGGGTGTTCTGATTGTCGTCTTAGCAGGCAGTGTTGGTAAAACGTAGGAAGAACCGCCCCGCCACGGCGGCGGCGCAAGCCGAGAAACGCAGGTGGACGGACGCACAGGCAGCACACGATCAAATCAAACAGAGAAGGTGAAAGTATAGAAATTTTGCTAGTCGTAGGGTTGTTTGGAGAGAGATGAAGGTAAAGTCTTTGAGCTATGTCAAAGAGGAACGGAGCGAGTTGGAGGAAGGGTTTTTGAATCTTTGAGCTTGAAATGTAAAAGTATTCATAGTAAGGAAGGATTAGCGTATCGTAGGAGAGGTTTTATTAATAGCAGCAGACAGATTTGAGCTTTTTTGTCAAATTATGAACGGAGACGAGAAGGAGATATATAGGTTGAGTGGTTTCAGTCTTGAGTTAGGTCAATTTTATTAAGAATTGGATGTCACAGACGTTGGGTATGTTTGATTAGGTTCTGAGAGTTGTGGGTCTTTTAGCTATGTCAGAGAGAAATGGAGAGAGTTGGAGGAAGAGTTTAGAATCTTTGAGTTTGAAAAGTCAAAGTATTCGTAGTGAGGAAGGATGAGTGTATCGTAGGAGAGTTGTTTAGTAATGGCAGGAGGCAGATTTGAGCTATGTCAAATTGTGAACGGAGATGAGAGTGAGATATAGGTTAAGTTTCAGTCTTGAGTTAGGTCGATTTGGTAAGGTGGCTTTGTCTGGCGGGGGGGGGGATGTTGTGTTTGGAGATTGGTTGAGGGAGGGGGGGAGTTTGTGTTTGGGGACTGATGGGGGTGGCGGTTGTATGTTAATTTAAGGTGAATTAAAATTGCTTAAGGGGGGTTGTTGTGTGAGTGTGTATGTGTTTGCATGTAAATGTAAGGGGAGAGACGGAGGGTTAGGATAATGTTATAAGGTCGGGTATGGTTCGGTTGTCGGGAGGAGGGGGGGAGGAGAGGAGAGGGAAGGCGAAAGGAGGAGAGGTTCTTGGGTTAATTTATAGTATGGTAGGATTTCTTAGGAATGATATGTTTTGTGTTGCTAATGAATAGTTGTATTGAGTCATATTTTTTATTAGGAGGGTCAAAGGGCTTACAGGGAGTTGGGTCGGCATATTAAGTTTTTGTTTTGGGAGGATTGTAGGCATTGATTTCTAAGAGGGGTTGTGAGAGTAAGGTTGGTAGGTTGGGTTTTTCTTTGGGAGGATTGAAGGTGTTGATTAGCATTGATAGTGAGTTAGCTTTTTGTTTTTTTTGTTTTTTTATAGGAGTGGGATTGTGAGTAAGGTTGGGTGGGTTAAGTTTTTCTTTTGGGAGGATTATAGGTTTTGTTAGTGGTTGGCAGAATTGGGTTAATTATTACATTCACTCTTTCTTGCAGGTATTGTGAGTTCTGGCCCCATTCTTGAGGGAGAGGGTTTGTGTACAGGTACATTGCACCCCTCCCCGACCTTATTGGCCGAGAGAGGCGTTCAATGTCGTCTGCAGTTGGTGCCGTTTTTATAAGGTACACCTCTCCGGCCTTAAGGGAGAGGGCTTGCGTACAGGCATTGTGGAACTCTCACCGACCTTATTGGCTAAGGGAAACGTACATGTCATCTGAGTTAGTATGGGATGGGTAAGTTAGGTATTTGTTTTGGGAGGAGTGATAGGGTGTGGTTAGTTAATGGTAGAATGGTTATTTTTATTTTGTGTGGGATTGCTAGTAACGGCTGGGTATTAGGTTTTTGTTTTGGGAGGAGTGATAGGGTGTGGTTAGTTAGTGGTAGAATGGTTATTTTTAATTTGTGTGGGATTGCTAGTAACGGCTGGGTACATTAGGTTTTTATTTTGGGGGGATTGTTAGGGCCCTTTCTTTCTTATTTTGGGGAGTGTTAGTGCAGGTTGAGTGGGTTAGTTATTTTTTGTCGGAGTGGTCTTGAGTTTGAGTTGGTGGCGTGGGGTTTGGAGTGAGGGGGGGGAGGAGGGAATTGGTCAAGTCAGGTAAGGTTAGGTTAGGTTGGGTGGGAATCATTGGGTGTGGGGTTGAGAAGAGGTTAGGTTAAGCTTAAGTTAGGTTAGGTTGGTTGGGTTAGGTTAGGTGGGAATCGTTGGGTGTGGGCTGAGGAGAGGTTAGGTTATTAGGTTAGGTTGATTTGGTTAGGTTGGGTGGGAATCGTTGGGTGAGGGTTAAGGAGAGGTTAGGTTTAATTTGGGGGGAAATTGTTGGGTGTGGTTATAGGGAAGATATCAATACAAGGGAGGTGGGAGGGGAGTGTTTGGTCTGTTTAGTACTTAAAGATAGAAATTCTGGGGTGCAGGGATGAGGTCTAAATTGTCGAGTGACTGTGAGCGTGGTGGTATGAGTGTTGTGTATGCAAGTGAGGGAAGGGCAGTTACGTGACTGTGTGTGGGGGAGTCGGGAGGTTGAGGGGAGTGTGCTAGGTTCGTGTCGGGGTTGATTTCTGTTTCCTTTGGGGTAGTGCCGTATAGGTTTACTTTGATTATTGATTTGGTTGGATGAGTGTATTGTATAATTTTTTTGCTGTCAGGTGTATAGGGAGAAAGGGGGGAGGTGTTCTTCCTCTTTGGTCTAGGGGTCTTGACCACTCGTTCTGTGGGGGGAAGGGCTGCCATTTTATTCTTGGGAGTCTGGGGTGTTAGGGGAGGATCGGGTTTGGTTTGGGTGTTCGTGGTCCGGGAGTTCAACGTAGTCAAGTGGGAGAAGTCGGGTGTAGGCAAGGTCGAGGTGGAGGGGCCGGTATATTTTGGACTGATTACTTTGGGGGGTGAGGTAATGGTAGAATGGTGAGATAAGTCAGGTGTAGGCATGGCAGAAGTGGAGGGGAGGAGGGAGACAGTGGATTCTCTGGGGGGTGGGGGGGGCATGTTGGTACGGTCGGAGATGGGGGCAGTGGGGAAGATGAGGTCGGGACCGGTTCTGAAGGAGTCGAATGTTTATGGTAGGGAGGCCGTTAGCCTTCAAACCCTCAATTACCAGTTTTAGAAAAAGTGATCTGTTACCGTTGCTTAGGGTATGTGCCAGAAGTATGATGGTGGTGATTTTTGCGTCAGTGTCGGGGGACGGAAGGGGGGCGGTCAGGTTGTTGGTCCAGCAAGTGCGGGTGGGGAGAGTCGTGGGAGTAGGGAGTGAGTGGTGGGGCGGAGGAGGTGGTGCTGTGGGAGGTGCAGTGGGAGGTGAGCTCCAATGAGAACTAGAACTAGAAAAATGCTAGTGACAGGGGGGAAGGAGGTTCAGAGGAAGAATAAAGGGAGGATGGAAGTGAATTTTAGAATGAGAGAACAGGTGCAGTGGCTAAACACCGCTTGCGTGAGGGGGTAGGCAAAATGCCCTGAGGGTGCAACAACCACAGTCAGGACGAGGCAGAGGGAGGGCGGGAGCAGGTCCGGGCAGGCAAAGGGCAAACGCGGGTGTTCTGATTGTCGTCTTAGCTTAGGCAGTGTTGGTAAAGCGTAGGAAGAACCGCCCCGCCACGGCGGCGGCGCAAGCCGAGAAACGCAGGTGGACGGACGCACAGGCAGCACACGATCAAATCAAACAGAGAAGGTGAAAATATAGAAATTTGCTAGTCGTAGGGTTGTTTGGAGAGAGATGAAGGTAAAGTCTTTGAGCTATGTCAAAGAGGAACGGAGCGAGTTGGAGGAAGGGTTTTTGAATCTTTGAGCTTGAAATGTCAAAGTATTCATAGTAAGGAAGGATGAGCGTATCGTAGGAGAGTTTTTAGTAATAGCAGCAGACAGATTTGAGCTTTTTTGTCAAATTATGAACGGAGACGAGAATGAGATATAGGTTGAGTGGTTTCAGTCTAGAGTTAGGTCAATTTTATTAAGAATTGGATGTCAAAGACGTTGGGTATGTTTGATTAGGTTCTGAGAGTTGTGGGTCTTTTAGCTATGTCAGAGAGAAATGGAGAGAGTTGGAGGAAGAGTTTTGAATCTTTGAGTTTGAAATGTCAAAGTATTCGTAGTGAGGAAGGATGAGTGTATCGTAGGAGAGTTGTTTAGTAATGGCAGGAGGCAGATTTGAGCTATGTCAAATTGTGAACGGAGATGAGAGTGAGATATAGGTTGTTAGGTTTCAGTCTTGAGTTAGGTCGATTTTGGTAAGGTGGCTTTGTCTGGCGGGGGGGGGATGTTGTGTTTGGAGATTGGTTGAGGGAGGGGGGGAGTTTGTGTTTGGGGATTGATGGGGGTGGCGGTTGTATGTTAATTTAAGGTGAATTAAAATTGCTTAAGGGGGGTTGTTGTGTGAGTGTGTATGTGTTTGCATGTAAATGTAAGGGGAGAGAGGGAGGGTTAGGATAATGTTATAAGGTCAGGTATGGTTCGGTTGTCCGGAGGAGGGGGGAGGAGAGGAGAGGAAAAGGGAGGCGAAAGGGGGAAAGGGGGGCTTTGGAGGTTCTTGGGTTAATTTATGGTATGGTAGGATTTCTTAGGAATGATATGTTTTGTGTTGCTAATGAATAGTTGTATTGCGTCATATGTTTTTATTTATTTTTTTATTTATTTTATTTATTTATTTTCTTTTTTTTTTATTAGGAGGGTCAAAGGGGCTTGTTAGAAAGGTCGGGTATATTAAGTTTTTATCTTGGGAGGATTGTAGGTATTGATTTCTAAGAGGGGTTGTGAGTAAGGTTGGGTGGGTTAAGTTTTTCTTTTGGGAGGATTGTAGGTTTTGTTAGTGGTTGGCAGAGTTGGGTTAATTATTGCATTCTCTCTTTCTTGCAGGTATTGTGAGTTCTGGCCCCATTCTTGAGGGAGAGGGTTTGTGTACAGGTACATTGCACCCCTCCCCGACCTTGTTGGCTAAGAGAGGCGTTCAATGTCGTCTGCAATTTGGTACCGTTTTTATTAGGTACACCTCTCCGACCTTATTGGCTAAGGGAGGTGCCCATAAAACAGTGTTGGTAACATTCTTGAGGGAGAGGGCTTGCGTAGGCACTGTGGAACTCTCACCAACCTCATTGGCTAAGGGAAACGTACATGTCATTTGAGTTAGTATGGGATGGGTAAGTTAGGTATTTGTTTTGGGAGGAGTGATAGGGTGTGGTTAGTTAATGGTAGAATGGTTATTTTTTATTTTGTGTGGGATTGCTAGTAACGGCTGGGTATGTTAGGTTTTTGTTTTGGGAGGAGTGATAGGGTGTGGTTAGTTAATGGTAGAATGGTTATTTTTTTATTTTGTGTGGAATTGCTAGTAATGGCTGGGTACGTTAGGTTTTTATTTTGGGGGGATTGTTAGGGGGAGTGTTAGTGCAGGTTGAGTGGTTTAGTTATTTATTAATTTATTTATTTTTTATTTTTTTGTCAGAGTGGTCTTGAGTTTGAGTTGGTGGCGTGGGGTTTGGAGTGAGGGGGGGGAGGAGGGAATTGGTCAAGTCAGGTAAGGTTAGGTTGGGTGGGAATTATTGGGTGTGGGGTTGAGAAGAGGTTAGGTTAAGCTTAGTTAGGTTAGGTGGGAATCGTTGGGTGTGGGCTGAGGAGAGGTTAGGTTGATTTGGTTAGGTTGGGTGGGAATCGTTGGGTGAGGGTTAAGGAGAGGCTAGGTTTTAATTTGGGGGGAAATTGTTGGGTGTGGTTATAGGGAAGATATTAATACAAGGGAGGTGGGAGGGGAGTGTTTGGTCTGTTTAGTACTTAAAGATAGAAATTCTGAGGTGCAGGGATGAGGTCTAAATTGTCGAGTGACTGTGAGCGTGGTGGTGGTATGAGTGTTGTGTATGCAAGTGAGGGAAGGGCAGTTACGTGACTGTGTGTGGGGGAGTCGGGAGGTTGAGGGGAGTGTGCTAGGTTCGTGTCGGGGTTGATTTCTGTTTCCTTTGGGGTAGTGCCGTATAGGTTTACTTTGATTATTGATTTGGTTGGATGAGTGTATTGTATAATTTTTTTGCTGTCAGGTGTATAGGGAGAAAGGGGGGAGGTGTTCTTCCTCTTTGGTCTAGGGGTCTTGACCACTAGTTCTGTGGGGGGAAGGGCTGCCATTTTATTCTTGGGAGTCTGGGGTGTTAGGGGAGGATCGGGTTTGGTTTGGGTGTTCGTGGTCCGGGAGTTCAACGTAGTCAAGTGGGAGAAGTCGGGTGTAGGCAAGGTCGAGGTGGAGGGGCCGGTATGTTTTGGACTGATAACTTTGGGGGGTGAGGTAATGGTAGAATGGTGAGATAAGTCAGGTGTGGGCATGGCAGAAGTGGAGGGGAGGAGGGAGACAGTGGATTCTCTGGGGGGTGGGGGGGGCATGTTGGTACGGTCGGAGATGGGGGCAGTGGGGAAGATGAGGTCGGGACCGGTTCTGAAGAAGTCAGGAATGTTTATGGTAGGGAGGCCGTTAGCCTTCAAACCCTCAATTACCAGTTTTAGAAAAAGTGATCTGTTACCGTTGCTTAGGGTATGTGCCAGAAGTATGATGGTGGTGATTTTTGCGTCAGTGTCGGGGGACGGGAGGGGGGCGGTCAGGTTGTTGGTCCAGCAAGTGCGGGTGGGGAGAGTCGTGGGAGTAGGGAGTGAGTGGTGGGGCGGAGGAGGTGGTGCTGTGGGAGGTGCAGTGGGAGGTGAGGGTCGGCGGGGAGGGAGTGGTGTTGTGCTGTTATCGAGTCTGATTTGGCACTTGTTGCTGATGGCAGAGTGTGGGCCTTTACAATTACAGCATTTAGTTACAGTGGCAGTGCAGTTTCTGTAGGAGTGGCCTTGATTGGCACATTTTGAACAAGTTAGTGTGTTACTGCAACGGTTGGTGGTATGTCCAAATTGGTAGCAGTTGTAGCATTGGTGAACTGGGATGTAGTGTTGGAATTCAATGTTATGTGAGGGGATGATGTTATTGCCGAATTTAATTCCGTTGGATTTTAATTTGATGGCGTCAGTTTGTGTAGCTGTAGTGATTTTTAACATGGGGAGAGTTCCCATCCGGGCTGCATATGTCATTTGGGAGGTGTTGTGTGTATTGAGTTCTGTCAATAGGTTAGGGTTGTCAAGGATATGAGGGATGACTTTTCTACATATGAGGGTGCATTTTGCGCGGTATTCGGGTGAGCTGAGGACCGTTAAGCCATTGTCTTTTAGTTTTTTGTTCAATGCTGGGGAGTGGAATTGGTCAGCGTCTTCGTCATTCTGTACAAATATTTTAATAATGTCGTCATTGGTGAAGGAACGGATTTGGAAGATCAAAGTCAGCTGGAAAATAAGTGAGGCGAGGTCCATGCACGGTTGGATGGTACGGTCCACTTTAAGTTTAATTGAAGGCATGTTAACTGTTTGAATTGGAGATTTATGGAGATCTCCCCTAACAGTCCCTAATTTCCTGCGCCCCTCACGTAGGGGAGGCCCTGCACTATCACAGAGGTCCCCAGGCGAATCGGCAGGCTGTGCTGACCCCCCGCCCTTCACACAAACACGCACTAGCGAGGTGTGGGGACAGAGGGCGTTTCCAGACGAATACTCCCCTGTACGTCAACTGACAGGGGAATAGGTCCTTTCACGGCACGGAAGATAAAGGTTAGAGTGGTAGAAAAAGGTCTGAAAACTTACTGCTGACTCTTTCTTCACACCAAGCCCCTCAGCAGCATTCGGGGTTCCTAAGGGAGGTCCGATACTGTAGGAGAGGCTCAATGTGTCGATTGAATCAACAGAATTGTCAGTTGGAGAATGGAGTCAGGTGCTTGTGATTTCCAAGGTTGGTGGGAAGGTGGGAGAGGTCCCAGAACTAGCGAATCAGCTATGTCTGTTTGATCTCCGGCTTCCCCGTCGCTCTGCGTGTCTGCTCTCTGTGGTGGTCCTGGCTCCAATGCTCCAATGAGAATAGAATAGAAAAATGCTAGTGACAGGGGGGAAGGAGGTTCAGAGGAAGAATAAAGGGAGGATGGAAGTGAATTTTAGAAGGAGAGAACAGGTGCAGTGGCTAAACACCGCTTGCGTGAGGGGGTAGGCAAAATGCCCTGAGGGTGCAACAATCACAATCAGGACGAGGCAGAGGGAGGGCGGGAGCAGGTCCGGGCAAGCAAAGGGCCAACGCGGGTGTTCTGATTGTCGTCTTAGCTTAGGCAGTGTTGGTAAGCGTAGGAAGAACCGCCCCGCCACGGCGGCGGCGCAAGCCGAGAAACGCAGGTGGACGGACGCACAGGCAGCACACGATCAAATCAAACAGAGAAGGTGAAAATATAGAAATTTTGCTAGTCGTAGGGTTGTTTGGAGAAAGATGAAGGTAAAGTCTTTGAGCTATGTCAAAGAGGAACGGAGCGAGTTGGAGGAAGGGTTTTTGAATCTTTGAGCTTGAAATGTCAAAGTATTCATAGTAAGGAAGGATGAGCGTATCGTAGGAGAGTTTTTAGTAATAGCAGCAGACAGATTTGAGCTTTTTTGTCAAATTATGAACGGAGACGAGAATGAGATATAGGTTGAGTGGTTTCAGTCTAGAGTTAGGTCAATTTTATTAAGAATTGGATGTCACAGACGTTGGGTATGTTTGATTAGGTTCTGAGAGTTGTGGGTCTTTTAGCTATGTCAGAGAGAAATGGAGAGAGTTGGAGGAAGAGTTTTGAATCTTTGAGTTTGAAATGTCAAAGTATTCGTAGTGAGGAAGGATGAGTGTATCGTAGGAGAGTTGTTTAGTAATAGCAGGAGGCAGATTTGAGCTATGTCAAATTGTGAACGGAGATGAGAGTGAGATATAGGTTGTTAGGTTTCAGTCTTGAGTTAAGTCGATTTTGTGAGGTGGCTGATTATAGAAGTTGGGTATTTGATTTGGTTTTTGAGAGTTGTAGTGTTATGAGGGGCTTTGTCTGACGGGGGGATGTTGTGTATGGAGATTGGTTGTGGAGGGGGGGAGTTTGTGTTTGGGGATTGATGGGGGTGGCGGTTGTATGTTAATTTAAGGTGAATTAAAATTGCTTAAGGGGGGTTGTTGCGTGAGTGTGTATGTGTTTGCATGCAAATGTAGTAAGGGGAGAGAGGGAGGGTTAGGATAATGTTATAAGGTCAGGTAAGGTTCGGTTGTCGGGAGGAGGGGGGAGGAGAGGAGAGGCGAAAGGAGGAGAGGGGGGCTTAGGAGGTTCTTGGGTTATTTTATAGTATGGTAGGATTACTTAGGAATGATATGTTTTGTGTTACTAATGAATAGTTGTAATGAGTCATATGTTTTTTTATGAGGGTCAAAGGGACTTGTTAGAAAGGTCGGGTATATTAAGTTTTTGTTTTGGGAGGATTGTAGGTATTGATTTTAAGAGGGGTTGTGAGTAAGGTTGGGTAGGTTAAGTTTTTCTTTTGGGAGGATTGAAGGTGTTGATTAGTGATTGGATAGTGAGTTAGCTTTTTTTTTTGCAGGAGGGATTGTGAGTAAGGGTGGGTTAAGTTTTTCTTTTGGGAGGATTGTAGGTTTTGGTAGTGGTTGGCAGAGTTGGGTTAATTATTGCATTCTCTCTTTCTTGCAGGTATTGTGAGTTCTGGCCCCATTCTTGAGGGAGAGGGTTTGTGTACACGTACATTGCACCCCTCCCCGACCTTATTGGCTAAGAGAGGCGTTCAATGTCGTCTGCAATTGGTACCGTTTTTATTAGGTACACCTCTCCGACCTTATTGGCTAAGGGAGGTGCCCATAAAACAGTGTTGATAACATTCTTGAGGGAGAGGGCTTGCGTACAGGCACTGTGGAACTCTCACCGACCTTATTGGCTAAGGGAAACTTACATGTCATCTGAGTTAGTATGGGATGGGTAAGTTAGGTATTTGTTTTGGGAGGAGTGATAGGGTGTGGTTAGTTAATGGTAGAATGGTTATTTTTATTTTGTGTGGGATTGCTAGTAACGGCTGGGTATGTTAGGTTTTTGTTTTGGGAGGAGTGATAGGGTGTGGTTAGTTAATGGTAGAATGGTTATTTTTTATTTTGTGTGGGATTGCTAGTAATGGCTGGGTACGTTAGGTTTTTATTTTGGGGGGATTATTAGGGTCTTTTTTTTGGGTGGGTGTTAGTGCAGGGGCTGAGTGGGTTAGGATTTTTTTTTTTTTTGTCGGAGTGGTCTTGAGATTGAGATGGTGGCGTGGGGTTTGGAGTGAGGGGGGGGAGGAGGGAATTGGTCAAGTTAGGTAAGGTTAGGTTAGGTTGGGTGGGAATCATTGGGTGTGGGGTTGAGAAGAGGTTAGGTTAAGCTTAAGTTAGGTTAGGTTGATTGGGTTAGGTTAGGTGGGAGTCGTTGGGTGTGGGCTGAGGAGAGGTTAGGTTGTTAGGTTAGGTTGAATTGGATTAGTTGGGTGGGAATAGTTGGGTGAGGGTTAAGGAGAGGTTAGGTTTATGTTGGGGGGAAATTGTTTGGTGTGGTTATAGGGAAGTTATTAATATAAGGGAGGTGGGAGGGGAGTGTTTGGTCTGTTTAGTATGGAGGGATTTCTGTCTCTGAATCTGCGTGGGAGTATGATGTTGTCGAAATATTCCTGCCATTGAGGGTAAGTAGTGAGGAGTGATTCTATTTGTTTGTCACCTAGTTGTCTCCAGTAGATGTTAAGTGGGGGGAGGGAGCTGAGTTCATGTAGATGACTATTTCGGGTGAAGGATGACCAGTGTGTGTTATGGATGAATCTTAGTGCTTTGTTTTGTATGACTTGAAGTTTCTTGACGCTTGATGGTGGTACTAGCTGGAGTGTGTTAGGTGCATAAGTCAATAGTGGGCGTATGAGGGCTTTGAATAGGTGTGTTTTGGTTTTGATTGATGCGGTTCTGAATCTGTATATATTCCCGAGTGTTTTGTTTGCGATCAAAGCCTTCATATTGGTGTGTAGCTCCAATGAAGAAGAACTAGAAAAATGCTAGTGACAGGGGGGAAGGAGGTTCAGAGGAAGAATAAAGGGAGGATGGAAGTGAATTTTAGAAGGAGAGAACAGGTGCAGTGGCTAAACACCGCTTGCGTGAGGGGGTAGGCAAAATGCCCTGAGGGTGCAACAACAACAATCAGGACGAGGCAGAGGGAGGGCGGGAGCAGGTCCGGG
This sequence comes from Homarus americanus, assembly GCF_018991925.1. Taxonomy (NCBI): domain Eukaryota; kingdom Metazoa; phylum Arthropoda; class Malacostraca; order Decapoda; family Nephropidae; genus Homarus; species Homarus americanus. The sequence goes on along the minus strand of NW_024723908.1, from coordinate 19,338 downwards.
CAAGCAAAGGGCCAACGCGGGTGTTCTGATTGTCGTCTTAGCTAGGCAGTGTTGGTAAAACGTAGGAAGAACCGCCCCGCCACGGCGGCGGCGCAAGCCGAGAAACGCAGGTGGACGGACGCACAGGCAGCACACGATCAAATCAAACAGAGAAGGTGAAAATATAGAAATTTTGCTAGTCGTAGGGTTGTTTGGAGAGAGATGAAGGTAAAGTCTTTGAGCTATGTCAAAGAGGAACGGAGCGAGTTGGAGGAAGGGTTTTTGAATCTTTGAGCTTGAAATGTCAAAGTATTCATAGTAAGGAAGGATGAGCGTATCGTAGGAGAGTTTTTAGTAATAGCGGCAGACAGATTTGAGCTTTTTTGTCAAATTATGAACGGAGACGAGAATGAGATATAGGTTGAGTGGTTTCAGTCTAGAGTTAGGTCAATTTTATAAAGAATTGGATGTCACAGACGTTGGGTATGTTTGATTAGGTTCTGAGAGTAGTGGGTCTTTTAGCTATGTCAGAGAGAAATGGAGAGAGTTGGAGGAAGAGTTTAGAATCTTTGAGTTTGAAATGTCAAAGTATTCGTAGTAAGGAAGGATGAGTGTATCGTAGGAGAGTTGTTTAGTAATGGCAGGAGGCAGATTTGAGCTATGTCAAATTGTGAACGGAGATGAGAGTGAGATATAGGTTGTTAAGTTTCAGTCTTGAGTTAGGTCGATTTGGTAAGGTGGCTTTGTCTGGCGGGGGGGGGGATGTTGTGTTTGGAGATTGGTTGAGGGAGGGGGGGAGTTTGTGTTTGGGGACTGATGGGGGTGGCGGTTGTATGTTAATTTAAGGTGAATTAAAATTGCTTAAGGGGGGTTGTTGTGTGAGTGTGTATGTGTTTGCATGTAAATGTAAGGGGAGAGACGGAGGGTTAGGATAATGTTATAAGGTCGGGTATGGTTCGGTTGTCGGGAGGAGGGGGGGAGGAGAGGAGAGGGAAGGCGAAAGGAGGAGAGGTTCTTGGGTTAATTTATAGTATGGTAGGATTTCTTAGGAATGATATGTTTTGTGTTGCTAATGAATAGTTGTATTGAGTCATATGTTTTTTAATTAAGAGGGTCAAAGGGGCTTGTTAGAAAGGTCGGGTATTAAGTTTTTATTTGGGAGGATTGTAGGTATTGATTTCTAAGAGGGTTGTGGTAAGGTTGAGGTTAAGTTTTCTTTGGGAGGATTGAAGGTGTTGATTAGTGATTGATAGTGAGTTAGCTTTTTTTTTTTTATAGGAGGATTATGAGTAAGGTTGGGTGGGTTAAGTTTTTCTTTTGGGAGGATTGTAGGTTTTGTTAGTGGTTGGCAGAGTTGGGTTAATTATTGCATTCTCTCTTTCTTGCAGGTATTGTGAGTTCTGGCCCCATTCTTGAGGGAGAGGGTTTGTGTACAGGTACATTGCACCCCTCCCCGACCTTGTTGGCTAAGAGAGGCGTTCAATGTCGTCTGCAATTTGGTACCGTTTTTATTAGGTACACCTCTCCGACCTTATTGGCTAAGGGAGTTTTTTTTTGGGAGGATTGAAGGTGTTGATTAGTGATTGATAGTGAGTTAGCTTTTTTTTATAGGAGGGATTATGAGTAAGGTTGGGTGGGTTAAGTTTTTCTTTTGGGAGGATTGTAGGTTTTGTTAGTGGTTGGCAGAGTTGGGTTAATTATTGCATTCTCTCTTTCTTGCAGGTATTGTGAGTTCTGGCCCCATTCTTGAGGGAGAGGGTTTGTGTACAGGTACATTGCACCCCTCCCCGACCTTATTGGCTAAGAGAGGCGTTCAATGTCGTCTGCAATTTGGTACCGTTTTTATTAGGTACACCTCTCCGACCTTATTGGCTAAGGGAGGTGCCCATAAAACAGTGTTGGTAACATTCTTGAGGGAGAGGGCTTGCGTAGGCACTGTGGAACTCTCACCAACCTCATTGGCTAAGGGAAACGTACATGTCATTTGAGTTAGTATGGGATGGGTAAGTTAGGTATTTGTTTTGGGAGGAGTGATAGGGTGTGGTTAGTTAATGGTAGAATGGTTATTTTTTATTTTGTGTGGGATTGCTAGTAACGGCTGGGTATGTTAGGTTTTTGTTTTGGGAGGAGTGATAGGGTGTGGTTAGTTAATGGTAGAATGGTTATTTTTTTATTTTGTGTGGAATTGCTAGTAATGGCTGGGTACGTTAGGTTTTTATTTTGGGGGGATTGTTAGGGGGAGTGTTAGTGCAGGTTGAGTGGTTTAGTTATTTATTAATTTATTTATTTTTTATTTTTTTGTCAGAGTGGTCTTGAGTTTGAGTTGGTGGCGTGGGGTTTGGAGTGAGGGGGGGGAGGAGGGAATTGGTCAAGTCAGGTAAGGTTAGGTTGGGTGGGAATTATTGGGTGTGGGGTTGAGAAGAGGTTAGGTTAAGCTTAGTTAGGTTAGGTGGGAATCGTTGGGTGTGGGCTGAGGAGAGGTTAGGTTGATTTGGTTAGGTTGGGTGGGAATCGTTGGGTGAGGGTTAAGGAGAGGCTAGGTTTTAATTTGGGGGGAAATTGTTGGGTGTGGTTATAGGGAAGATATTAATACAAGGGAGGTGGGAGGGGAGTGTTTGGTCTGTTTAGTACTTAAAGATAGAAATTCTGAGGTGCAGGGATGAGGTCTAAATTGTCGAGTGACTGTGAGCGTGGTGGTGGTATGAGTGTTGTGTATGCAAGTGAGGGAAGGGCAGTTACGTGACTGTGTGTGGGGGAGTCGGGAGGTTGAGGGGAGTGTGCTAGGTTCGTGTCGGGGTTGATTTCTGTTTCCTTTGGGGTAGTGCCGTATAGGTTTACTTTGATTATTGATTTGGTTGGATGAGTGTATTGTATAATTTTTTTGCTGTCAGGTGTATAGGGAGAAAGGGGGGAGGTGTTCTTCCTCTTTGGTCTAGGGGTCTTGACCACTAGTTCTGTGGGGGGAAGGGCTGCCATTTTATTCTTGGGAGTCTGGGGTGTTAGGGGAGGATCGTGTTTGGTTTGGGTGTTCGTGGTCCGGGAGTTCAACGTAGTCAAGTGGGAGAAGTCGGGTGTAGGCAAGGTCGAGGTGGAGGGGCCGGTATGTTTTGGACTGATTACTTTGGGGGGTGAGGTAATGGTAGAATGGTGAGATAAGTCAGGTGTAGGCATAGCAGAAGTGGAGGGGAGGAGGGAGACAGTGGAATCTCTGGGGGGTGGGGGGGGCATGTTGGTACGGTCGGAGATGGGGGCAGTGGGGAAGATGAGGTCGGGACCGGTTCTGAAGGAGTCAGGAATGTTTATGGTAGGGAGGCCGTTAGCCTTCAAACCCTCAATTACGAGTTTTAGAAAAAGTGATCTGTTACCATTGCTTAGGGTATGTGCCAGAAGTATGATGGTGGTGATTTTTGCGTCAGTGTCGGGGGAAGGGAGGGGGGCGGTCAGGTTGTTGGTCCAGCAAGTGCGGGTGGAGAGAATCGTGGGAGTAGGGAGTGAGTGGTGGGGAGGAGGAGGAGGTGCAGTGGGAGGTGAGGGTCGGCGGGGAGGGAGTGGTGTTGTGCTGTTATCGAGTCTGATTTGGCACTTGTTGCTGATGGCAGAGTGTGGGCCTTTACAATTACAGCATTTAGTTACAGTGGCAGTGCAGTTTCTGTAGGAGTGGCCTTGATTGGCACATTTTGAACAAGTTAGTGTGTTACTGCAACGGTTGGTGGTATGTCCAAATTGGTAGCAGTTGTAGCATTGGTGAACTGGGATGTAGTGTTGGAATTCGATGTTATGTGAGGGGATGATGTTATTGCTGAATTTAATTCCGTTGGATTTTAATTTGATGGCGTCAGTTTGTGTAGCAGTAGTGATTTTTAACATGGGGAGAGTTCCTATCCGGGCTGCATATGTCATTTGGGAGGTGTTGTGTGTGTTGAGTTCTGTCAATAGGTTAGGGTTGTCAAGGATATGAGGGATGACTTTTCTACATATGAGGGTGCATTTTGCGCGGTATTCGGGTGAGCTGAGGACCGTTAAGCCATTGTCTATTAGTTTTTTGTTCAATGCTGGGGAGTGGAATTGGTCGGCGTCTTCGTCATTCTGTACAAATATTTTAATAATGTCGTCATTGGTGAAGGAACGGATTTGGAAGATCAAAGTCAGCTGGAAAATAAGTGAGGCGAGGTCCATGCACGGTTGGATGGTACGGTCCACTTTAAGTTTAATTGAAGGCATGTTAACTGTTTGAATTGGAGATTTATGGAGATCTCCCCTAACAGTCCCTAATTTCCTGCGCCCCTCACGTAGGGGAGGCCCTGCACTATCACAGAGGTCCCCAGGCGAATCGGCAGGCTATGCTGACCCCCCGCCCTTCACACAAACACGCACTAGCGAGGTGTGGGGACAGAGGGCGTTTCCAGACGAATACTCCCCTGTACGTCAACTGACAGGGGAATAGGTCCTTTCACGGCACGGAAGATAAAGGTTAGAGTGGTAGAAAAAGGTCTGAAAACTTACTGCTGACTCTTTCTTCACACCAAGCCCCTCAGCAGCATTCGGGGTTCCTAAGGGAGGTCCGATACTGTAGGAGAGGCTCAATGTGTCGATTGAATCAACAGAATTGTCAGTTGGAGAATGGAGTCAGGTGTTTGTGATTTCCAAGGTTGGTGGGAAGGTGGGAGAGGTCCCAGAACTAGCGAATCAGCTATGTCTGTTTGATCTCCGGCTTCCCCGTCGCTCTGCGTGTCTGCTCTCTGTGGTGGTCCTGGCTCCAATGCTCCAATGAACTAGAGAACTAGAAAAATGCTAGTGACAGGGGGGAAGGAGGTTCAGAGGAAGAATAAAGATAGGATGGAAGTGAATTTTAGAAGGAGAGAACAGGTGCAGTGGCTAAACACCGCTTGCGTGAGGGGGTAGGCAAAATGCCCGTGAGGGTGCAACAACAACAATCAGGACGAGGCAGAGGGAGGGCGGGAGCAGGTCCGGGCAAGCAAAGGGCCAACGCGGGTGTTCTGATTGTCGTCCTAGCAGGCAGTGTTGGTAAAACGTAGGAAGAACCGCCCCGCCACGGCGGCGGCGCAAGCCGAGAAACGCAGGTGGACGGACGCACAGGCAGCACACGATCAAATCAAACAGAGAAGGTGAAAATATAGAAATTTTTGCTAGTCGTAGGGTTGTTTGGAGAGAGATGAAGGTAAAGTCTTTGAGCTATGTCAAAGAGGAACGGAGCGAGTTGGAGGAAGGGTTTTTTAATCTTTGAGCTTGAAATGTCAAAGTATTCATAGTAAGGAAGGATGAGCGTATCGTAGGAGAGTTTTTAGTAATAGCGGCAGACAGATTTGAGCTTTTTTGTCAAATTATGAACGGAGACGAGAATGAGATATAGGTTGAGTGGTTTCAGTCTAGAGTTAGGTCAATTTTATTAAGAATTGGATGTCACAGACGTTGGGTATGTTTGATTAGGTTCTGAGAGTTGTGGGTCTTTTAGCTATGTCAGAGAGAAATGGAGAGAGTTGGAGGAAGAGTTTAGAATCTTTGAGTTTGAAATGTCAAAGTATTCGTAGTGAGGAAGGATGAGTGTATCGTAGGAGAGTTGTTTAGTAATAGCAGGAGGCAGATTTGAGCTATGTCAAATTGTGAACGGAGATGAGAGTGAGATATAGGTTAAGTTTCAGTCTTGAGTTAAGTCGATTTTGTCGAGGTGGCTGATTATAGAAGTTGGGTATGTTTGATTTGGTTTTTGAGAGTTGTAGTGTTAAGAGGGGCTTTGTCTGACGGGGGGATGTTGTGTTTGGAGATTGGTTGTGGGAGGGGGGAGTTTGTGTTTGGGGATTGATGGGGGTGGCGGTTGTATGTTAATTTTAGGTGAATTAAAATTGCTTGAGGGGTTTTGTGAGTGTGTATGTGTTTGTATGTAAAATGTAGTAAGGGGAGGGAGGGTTAGGATAATGTTATAAGGTCAGGTGTGGTTCGGTTGTCGGGAGGAGGGGGGGAGGAGAGGAGAGGAGAGGCGGGCTTAGGAGGTTCTTGGGTTATTTTATAGTATGGTAGGATTACATAGGAATGATATGTTTTGTGTTGCCAATGAATAGTTGTATTGAGTCATATGTTTTTTTTTTGTTTTTTTTTATTAGGAGGGTCAAAGGGACTTGTTAGAAAGGTCGGGTATATTAAGTTTTTGTTTTGGGAGGATTGTAGGTATTGATTTTAAGAGGGGTTGTGAGTAAGGTTGGGTAGGTTAAGTTTTTCTTTTGGGAGGATTGAAGGGATTGTGAGTAAGGTTGGGTGGGTTAAGTTTTTCTTTTGGGAGGATTATAGGTTTTGTTAGTGGTTGGCAGAGTTGGGTTAATTATTACATTCACTCTTTCTTGCAGGTATTGTGAGTTCTGGCCCCATTCTTGAGGGAGAGGGTTTGTGTACAGGTACATTGCACCCCTCCCCGACCTTATTGGCCGAGAGAGGCGTTCAATGTCGTCTGCAGTTGGTGCCGTTTTTTTTATAAGGTACACCTCTCCGACCTTGAGGGAGAGGGCTTGCGTACAGGCATTGTGGAACTCTCACCGACCTTATTGGCTAAGGGAAACGTACATGTCATCTGAGTTAGTATGGGATGGGTAAGTTAGGTATTTGTTTTGGGAGGAGTGATAGGGTGTGGTTAGTTAATGGTAGAATGGTAATTTTTTATTTTGTGTGGGATTGCTAGTAACGGCTGGGTATGTTAGGTTTTTATTTTGGGGGGATTAGGGTTTTTTGGGTGGGGAGTGTTAGTGCAGGTTGAGTGGGTTAGTTTTTTGAGTGGTCTTGAGTTTGAGTTGGTGGCGTGGGGTTTGGAGGGGGGGGAGGAGAGAATTGGTCTTAAGTTAGGTTAGGTTGATTGGGTTAGGTTAGGTGGGAATCGGTGGGTGTGGGCTGAGGAGAGGATAGGTTATTAGGTTAGGTTGATTTGGTTAGGTTGGGTGGGAATCGTTGGGTGAGGGTTAAGGAGAGGTTAGGTTTAATTTGGGGGGAAATTGTTGGGTGTGGTTATAGGGAAGATATCAATATAAGGGAGGTGGGAGGGGAGTGTTTGGTCTGTTTAATACTTAAAGATGGAAATTCTGGGGTGCAGAGATGAGGTCTAAATTTTCGAGTGACAGTGAGCGAGGTGGTGGTATGAGTGTTGTGTATGCAAATGAGGGAAGGGCAGTTACGTGACTGTGTGTGGGGGAGTCGGGAGGTTGAGGGGAGTGTGCTAGGTTCGTGTCGGGGTTGATTTCTGTTTCCTTTGGGGTAGTGCCGTATAGGTTTACTTTGATTATTGATTTGGTTGGATGAGTGTATTGAATAATTTTTTTGCTGTCAGGTGTATAGGGAGACAGGGGGGAGGTGTTCTTCCTCTTTGGTCTAGGGGTCTTGACCACTATTTCTGTGGGGGGAAGGGCTGCCATTTTATTCTTGGGAGTCTGGGGTGTTAGGGGAGGATCGGGTTTGGTTTGGGTGTTCGTGGTCCGGGAGTTCAACGTAGTCAAGTGGGAGAAGTCGGGTGTAGGCAAGGTCGAGGTGGAGGGGCCGGTATGTTTTGGACTGATTACTTTGGGGGGTGAGGTAATGGTAGAATGGTGAGATAAGTCAGGTGTAGGCATGGCAGAAGTGGAGGGGAGGAGGGAGACAGTGGATTCTCTGGGGGGTGGGGGGGGCATGTTGGTACGGTCGGAGATGGGGGCAGTGGGGAAGATGAGGTCGGGACCGGTTCTGAAGGAGTCAGGAATGTTTATGGTAGGGAGGCCGTTAGCCTTCAAACCCTCAATTACCAGATTTAGAAAAAGTGATCTATTACCGTTGCTTAGGGAATGTGCCAGAAGTATGATGGTGGTGATTTTTGCGTCAGTGTCGGGGGAAGGGAGGGGGGCGGTCAGGTTGTTGGTCCAGCAAGTGCGGGTGGAGAGAGTCGTGGGAGTAGGGAGTGAGTGGTGGGGAGGAGGAGGAGGTGCAGTGGGAGGTGAGGGTAGGCGTAGGCGGGGAGGGAGAGGTGTTGTGCTGTTGTTGAGTCTGATTTGGCACTTGTTGCTGACGGCAGAGTGTGGGCCTTTACAATTGCAGCATCTAGTAACAGTGGCAGTGCAGTTTCTGTATGAGTGGCCTTGATTGGCACATTTTGAACAGGTTAGTGAGTTACTGCAACGGTTGGTGGTATGTCCAAATTGATAGCAGTTGTAGCATTGGTGGACTGGGATGTAGTGTTGGAATTCGATGTTATGTGAGGGGATGATGTTATTGCCGAATTTAATTCCGTTGGATTTCAATTTGATGGCGTCAGTTTGTGTAGCTGTAGTGATTTTCAACATGGGGAGAGTTCCCATCCGGGCTGCATATGTCATTTGGGAGGTGTTGTGTGTGTTGAGTTCTGTCAATAGGTTAGGATTGTCAAGGATATGGGGGATGATTTTTCTACATATGAGGGTGCATTTTGCGCGGTATTCGGGTGAGCTGAGGACCGTTAAGCCGTTGTCTTTTAGTTTTTTGTTCAATGCTGGGGAGTGGAATAGGTCGGCGTCTTCGTCATTCTGTACAAATATTTTAATAATGTCGTCATTGGTGAAGGAACGTATTTGGAAGATCAAAGTCAGCTGGAAAATGAGTGAAGCGAGGTCTGTGCACTGTTGGATGGTACGGTCCACTTTGAGTTTAATTGAAGGCATGTTGACTGGTGGAATTGGAGATTTATGGAGATCTCCCCTAACAAATTGTCCCTAATTTCCTGCGCCCCTCACGTAGGGGAGGCCCTGCACTATCACAGAGGTCCCCAGGCGAATCGGCAGGCTGTGCTGACCCCCCGCCCTTCACACAAACACGCACTAGCGAGGTGTGGGGACAGAGGGCGTTTCCAGACGAATACTCCCCTGTACGTCAACTGACAGGGGAATAGGTCCTTTCACGGCACGGAAGATAAAGGTTAGAGTGGTAGAAAAAGGTCTGAAAACTTACTGCTGACTCTTTCTTCACACCAAGCCCCTCAGCAGCATTCGGGGTTCCTAAGGGAGGTCCGATACTGTAGGAGAGGCTCAATGTGTCGATTGAATCAACAGAATTGTCAGTTGGAGAATGGAGTCAGGTGCTTGTGAATCCAAGGTTGGTGGGAAGGTGGGAGAGGTCCCAGAACTAGCGAATCAGCTATGTCCGTTTGATCTCCGGCTTCCCCGTCGCTCTGCGTGTCTGCTCTCTGTGGTGGTCCTGGCTCCAATGCTCCAATGAATCGAATCGAAAAATGCTAGTGACAGGGGGGAAGGAGGTTCAGGAGAAGAATAAAGGGAGGATTGAAGTGAATTTTAGGAGGAGAGAACAGATGCAGTGGCTAAACACCGCTTGCGTGAGGGATTATAAGATGGGGGCAGCAGCAACAACCCGGCTGGACGCGGCAGGGAGGCGACAAGACAAGGCCAGGCTAGCGTCAGGTCAAGCGTCAGGTCAAGCGTCAGGTCAGGCGTCAGGTGCGTGTTGGGTTGGGCAATGGATGTTCAGTGCTTGGTCGGCTTGATTGTGTTTTGGTTTCTTGTGTGGAGGGGATGTCTTGGTCTTCTTAGCTTGATGTCGATTTTCTTCTCTCTCTCCTTCTCTTCTTGCTCTCTTGAATTGTCCATTCGTTTGTGTTTGGGTCTTCTTGTTCGTCTTCCTCGTATTTTAAGTCCTCATAGGTGTGGAAGAATTCAGAGAGGGAGAGGTTGACCACGTGGGCTTCAGCACCACTGGCCGCGTGGGCTTCAGCACCACGGGCCACGTGGTGTTCTTGGTTCTGTGTGGTGGGCTGCTTCTGTTGAGTTTTCTTTTCTTGGTTTTTCTTTACTGCTGGTTTTTTCTTTTCTTGGGAGCGTACAGCAAGGAGGGCCTCTTTGTAGCTCAGTTTTTTCTCAAGACGAGCCTTGGCTACCCTGCATTCCTCCTTCCATCTGGGGCAGGTCCGGTCGGCGGAGGAGTGTGGGCCACCACAGGCAACGCATTTTTTCTCTGTGTTGGGGCAGGCCGTGTAGCGGTGTCCAGGGCTGCCACACATGGAGCAGGTGTCTTCCTGCGCCTCACACTTGTTTACAGTGTGTCCATAGTGCTGGCATTTGTAACACCGTTTCGGTCTGCAGTAGGGCTTGACTGGCATAGTTACCCACGCCAGTTGAGCTTCCTTGGGTAGGGTGGAGTGGTGTCCGATGAGGGCAGTGGTGTCGGACAGCTTCTTCACAACTTGGAGCTGCTGCTCCTTGAGGAGCTCACTCAGCTCTGCTTTGTCCATGTGGGCAATTTCGGCGTGGGAGATTACACCCAGCTTCAAGTTGTCCCACATGAAGGCAAACATTTTAAAAGGAATGCCGTTGATGTCTGGGATCTCCGCGAGTTGAGAGGGCATGCCCATCTCGGCGAAGGTGATCTTGATGTCACCATGGAGCTTTAGGCGTTCTACCTTGGTGACCCCCACGATCCCATTAGCTTCGAAAAACTTCTGGAGAACTAGGAGGTTTAGTTTCTTGGGGCAGGTCGGCGTGTCCGGACGTATCCGCGCCACGTTAACAAACTCGTATCCGTTCATGGTGAGGGAGAGAGAGTGTCTGATGGCTCCAATGAGAAGTTTAGAAGCTCCAACTACTTTCCCTGAGGACGTAGGGGTACGATCGCCGACCTAGTCTCGACCTTCAACCTCCAGCTCAGGATCAGAGCGTTTCACACCTTACGCTTAAGCCGCTGTGATTGGCCCTCTCGCTACGCTCACCCCAAATCCTGATCCCCGTAAATTGTATAAATACGGCCATGCCTGGCCAGGGGGACTGAAAAAAAAGGGAATATATACTGCACTAGCCATAATCACGGAAACGTTAGCCAACAAGAAAGCAGAAAGAAACCAAGTCAACATTGTACTAAGAGACGTTAAGAAAGCATTCGATAAAGTATGGCACCTAGGATTAAAATTTAAACTGCTTCAAATAAATCTCCCAGAACCAATAGAAAAAATTGCCTGTGACTTCCTAGACGATCGCACGGCACAAATACAAATTGGCAGCTTTATAGGACCACCCATAAAACTGAAAAGTGGAGTACCCCAAGGCAGTGTTCTTTCACCCACGATGTACAATATCTACACAGCAGACCTACCAGAACCATCTCCCTACAGTGAATACATAAGTTTTGCAGACGATATCACACAAATCATCACATACCCTGGCAAATCAACAGCAATAATGGCACAACATACTGCCAACGCAATAGAGAACATCAACCAGTACGAAAAAAAGTGGAAGATACAAACGAACACCAACAAGTTTAAAATAATCCCAATCGCTAAAAGGAAAAAAAGACCCCATTATAGTAGACAACAAAGTGATTCCATATGCCATGGAAGACACTGTCCTAGGGCTGAAGATAACAACAAAAGGCTACAAAACATTCATCACCGAAAAACTTGTAAAAACCAGAAACATGGTAACTAAATTAAAACGTCTCAGAAGCCTGTCAGCAAAAAACAAATTAAAGTTATATAGAGCCTTGTCCAATCCCGACTAGTATATCCGCCAATTCCCCTACATGCAATAAAACAAACAAACCTAAAGAAACTGCAGATAATTCAAAACTTAGCCCTAAGAGATGTATATAACATCAGATATCCTGACATAGTCACCAACCGTCAACTACACCAACGAGCCCAAATAGAACCTCTAAACATTTACCTACACGAACACTCGAAAAGAATATGGACAAAACTAGAAGAAATAGAACAAGGACCAATCAAAGAATGGATGGAAGAGACAGAAGACGGAAGAAGAGAACACTCGTGGTTCCCTAAAAGTAAAGGAAGAGCCCGAGAACCCACATCAACTCCACTCTATTAAAAGATGCAAGGTTACCCCAGTGACAACCTTGGCAGCCAAACCACACACAACATTAGATCATAAAAAGACGGGATGTTCTTGGCAGAAACACAAGTACCTGCCCTAGACTCCTCACCATTGGCTAGGACATAACACACGAAAATGAAAGGCAAAATTGCAATAGTTGCTAAACATACAAACACCTGACATAAATATAACACCTAAGACGAAATTTAGCTAAACACAAACATGAGATAACAGAAGCACTTGGGTTGAGCCCCAAGACCTAGCATTCTACTACTATTTTCCAATTTCCTCGCTTTTCTTCTGCACTATCCACCAACCCCAAGTCCCTCCAAATTCCACCATTATTCTTCAAGTCCAGTTCCCGCACCACCAATCTACGCATCTGCATCAAGATTTCTTCACACTTTACTTCATCCATCCATCCATCCAGGGGGACTTCTTGACGCCAATAAGATAAAAGATGAGAGTTTTCTACTAGTTACACAAGGACCTAGTAGACCTCTCCAACTAACACAATAACAAACAACCCCTTGCTAGCTAGCTTAGCCTCCTCCCCCCCTGTTCCCTTGAGCTCAGGCGACCTCTTAGTGCGGCCTTCACCACAGCCAATCAAATCGTCTCTGCTAGGTGGATAGCCCACCTGCTCTTATTCTTTACTACTTTACTTCCCGTTTCATAACTTTCCTTCTACCTTACCTCTTCTCTCCCTTCCCATGGCAAACCATTGCCATTTTATCTCCATTATCATCATCATCATCATCATCATCGGGAGACCATTCTACACTCGGCTACCGGACCAGCAGCATCTCTCACAGCTCCACACCACCCAGCTTCCTCAAAAACCTCCTCGCCCTACAGGACCTTTGAGCAAGTTTCTCCTCACCTAGTCACTCCTAAGCACTGCGCTGTAAAACAATATATATATATATATATATATACAGAAAGCGCATTGTGAGTTTCTATCCTACCTCATTCCTGAGTGTGAGATATCTACATGTACGTACGATTGTGTGCCCATAATAAGAGAATTGACAACTGGCCACATACAGTACGCTACAAGCACATTGTGAGTTTCCTTTCTCCATCCCATCCTGAGTGTGAACTAACATTACCGTACCCCACAGAGAATTCAACAAAAATCCCACAAAATAAACGTGTCCATTATAAAACTTGACGTAAACCAATACACATTAAACATAAACCTAAAAAAACACCAATTCAAACAGAGAGATTATGTTGTCGCTGACCCACACACACCTGTTTATAATTTATTTATGGTGGAGACGTTGGGTGAGCCTTACCTGGTGTACGGTGTAAGCGGCACCAGCACACTACCACGACAGTGATTTGGCCCGAGTCACACGGCATGGGTGAGCTGCAGTAGGTGTCTTTGATTTCTGTCCAGACTCTACTGTATACTAACAATAATGGTAAAGGTTTGGTTTAGTTAGACTAATTAAAAATAGCTCTAGTTTAGGGTAAGTTAGGTCTGGTTTAGTTTAAAATAATGTATTTTAAACTAAACCAGAATTCAAGTTAGTTTTAGTTCAGATTAAGTTAGGTTGGATTAGGCTATTGAACTCTAGATCCGGGGCAGTAACCTCGACCAAAATGAGTCTATATACCTAGTCCAACAAACACACGTATGTCAACACATGACAAACTGTATTTTCCCTGTAAGCGGGTACTAATAGGTAAGGTAAACATCAGAGTCCAGGTAACGATGGCAATTAAGAGATAAAAATATGTTAGTAAATTAATGAAGGATGGTCAGAAGCAAGAAAAACACAAACACATATGAATATCTGGATGGTAAAATATGAACGCATTCCAGGCCGAAACAGCCGTTAAGTCTTGGATACTTTTGAGTTTGACAGGAACTGTTCAGGAGATTAATGTCTTTCTTAAATAGACAACTGACACTAACTAAACTATAAACATCGGATTCCCTGAGGTTTGGGCGACAATATAATATAACTCCAGTAGCGATCGGAAATTCAGGATGCTCCCACGAACAACATAAAATATGCCACTCTAGCTGGCAAACTCGACACTCACTTACTTGACACGTTTTACTAACAATGAGGACAGTTGAAGCTTTCAACACCACTCACAATGGATCTTGAATGTTCCAACTGTAAACAGACATATATCTAGGTTGCCTCACCAATTGCAACCACAGTTGCAATTTCAAATTCTGTCATTGCTAAGGAATAATGAAGTCTCGGGTACATTCAAGATTGAGAGAAAACGGAGGACTCAGGCTTCCTGAAGCGATGAGACGGACTCTTCAGATGGGGAACTTCAATAAGAAAGCATAGCTACATTTTTTGTGGGCTATTGAGCGTAATATGAATCGTCTGATTTTACGTTAACTGACGTGTATGACCGTGGTCATTACACAACTGACGGAGGAAACATGACGGATTTTACTCGTAGCAACGGATTTAAGTTGGATAAGTTAAGGTTTAGGAGGGAGATAGGAAGGAACTGGTTCACAAATAGGGTGGTGGACGAGTGAAACAAGCTTAGCAACTTTGTTATAAGTGCTGGAACCTGGAGAGTTTTAAAAGGAGGCCAGATAGATTCATGGATGATAGAGAGTGGTAGTAACTCTCGACATGAGCTGCCATGCACAGGCCAACCGGCCAATTGCAGACTCCTTATGCTCTTGGCGGTGGGTTATGTGTATACCTTCGTCAGCCTGTGCCCTACCAGTTGAGTATTTCACCCCTGCTCTGTGTGTGTGAAGACGTGTATAGAGTGTATGAGTTACTCTACCCTTACACACAATAAAAACGTCACAAAAACTGTCTCGTTACCAACACTGAGTTCCTGACATGAACCCTTAACATTATTACTAGTTAACCGTAATAAAAAAAACGCAATTAACAGCAGTACAAGATGACGTCATGTAAAATCCGCTAATTAGAACGCAGGATGGCAGTGACGTGCTTCCCTTTTTATGCAGCTATTGTAATTCTTGACGCCGGTGATCTATAGCCATAACGCCGTCACCGTTTAATTAATGTGTCCTCAAAAAACAAGTCAAAATAAAACTGCGTATCAACAGTCATTAGTGTTTTGTGTGTGTGTGTGTAATCTCCTTATACGTATTTATTAAGATGATGATAAATGAAGGTGGTGGAGGTGGTGTGTGGACTGCCTCTTCTCCCTCCATCTATCTTGAGTTACGCGTTTATGATCATTTTCGTGTTTTATTTATTGATTTAATTTTATTTATTTGTTTTCGTCTTCGTTGAAATCTGCTACAAAGTAATTTAAATCTCGCATAATAACGGTAATATATGAGTGATAAGATAATTATTGAATTGTTGTTTAAGTACCATAAAGAGTCCTTCCAATGCTTGTTTGATAGTTCGCTCGTTTGTATCTTTATTACTTCCAATAAAGCTCACCAAGGTTTTATTTTAGAGTAATAAGATAAATTAGAATATAATTGATATACTGTACGTTAGGGGGCAGGGAAAAAACACTTTTATTTGAGTTGCAGGCTGCACTTTTCAGGCATCGTTTGTATGGCTGTAACAAACACCTGTGCAAAATTTCATGCCATTTCATGCATACTTACCCTGCCGCATCGCGAACGACTTTTTGGCAACTTTTAGTGTATACCCAAAATTAGGTGTCATTTAATGTTTTCCAGGATAATGATAAATTTTACATGGGTGACATCGATTTAATTCACATGGTATTTTACAGGTACACCGTATAGAAAATCATTACAAGTTCATATTGAAATTCTTTTTTGTGCGGAACCTTGGCATCATTTTCCTAGACAATAATCTTTGCCTAATATATTCATCTCTCGATTCGTATCCCGTCACTTCAGTGCAAGCTTCAGTCATCACTTTTATGCCTCTCTCGACCGCCTGAGTGCTGTTTGGCCACTTGGGCACCACTAATGGTGTCTCAAGAATGTCATTAACCTGTAGATTTGACAGAGAAGCAATGTAAGGAGGCTCAGTCTTGAGTTCATTCCTCCAGTTAATCATGGAATGATAGTTTTTTGCTTGCCACTTTAGTTTCGGAGTCACCACCTTTCTCATGTTGACTACAGGAGGCACATCCTCATTCCCATCTCCATCTTTACCCTCCTCATCAGTATAGTTTAACAAATTCTCGTCAACAGCAGCATCAGAATCTTCCTCCTCCTCTTCAGATCTGCCAGTGCATTCTTCCTTTTGCTGATTCTCCTCTCTAATTTTTCTTATCATTGAGACAGCTTTTTCTCTAACAGTCATGTCCTCATCTGCACA
Source organism: Homarus americanus (assembly GCF_018991925.1). Taxonomy (NCBI): domain Eukaryota; kingdom Metazoa; phylum Arthropoda; class Malacostraca; order Decapoda; family Nephropidae; genus Homarus; species Homarus americanus. Next base: position 3,242 of record NW_024723908.1, on the reverse strand, counting down.
CATACCAAGAAGAAGTTGATCTGTGTGGGCGAAGTATGCATTTCTCTGGACAGCCTTCTTCACTATCGTCTCCTCCTCACTATTCAGGTGTTTCATATATAGCAGGGACTGGAATACGTTCCTTGAGCCGTGTGTTACGTAAGGGTGTATCTTGATGTAAAACCACATTGGAGCACTGAACTTTATTATTGTAATGACAATTCTTTTCAACTCATGGCTGGGTCTTGATGTTGCTACATACAGCCTGAGGATTCTACTCCATAAGGTGTTCCACCTTGACACACAGGGAGGACCTGGCTCAATAGCAGCCAAGTCATCTTCAACAACACCTGTGATAACTCCTTTACAAATCCTATACAGGTATTTCTGATCCCAGGACAGATCTTTCTCCACTTCATCATTAAACACAGGGAAATCAGGGAAACTGACTGGCTGGAAGGCGACAACTGGAAGCTCAGACAAAGACTCCTTGATCACTAATCAAGTATCGGTCACAAGCGGCAGCCAGTGTAGGGAGTCTTGTCCGGTTCTATGAACTGGTGTCTGTCAGAGCCCTTGGATCAGGGACAAAATCAGCATCAGTATTGACGAGAGGAATATCTCTTGAATCATCTGAATTATCCTCAACATAAGGAATATCTCCAGCTACCAGATATCTATGTTTTTGCTCATTGAGAAATGAAATGAGAAAAGGCTGATAATCAATATAGACATAGCACCATACTCATCTGCAACAAGACAACTTAAATGAAATAAGAGATATGAAAAAAAAGTTGATAAACACTGAACAGAACATTGCACCGCCACAGCGGCTGTTTGGCTAGTACTGTAGGTAAATTTAAAAATTTCAGTAGAAAATGCGGCAGACTAAACCTCGACATATCAGCTTCAAATTTGGCATGGAGTCTTAGATATGTATAAGGAACAATGCCTGAAGAGTGCAGCTTTGAGCAAAATTTCACTGCCCCCTACTGTACGTCATTATTCTAACATCAACAACGATTTATATGATAGAGAATTAAAAATAAATAAATTTTGGCGATATGGCAACATGTATGGGCACCCACAACATTACTCGCTGTTCGTGTCCGTCACGTGGTCAAGGTGGACGAGCATTATTCCTTAATTAATGACAATTTCCTTAAAAACTTGATACTCTTTCGGTGTTATATACTGATATAAGTGGAAGTGTTCTGTGTTGTGAAGTGCTGGTGTCATGATCGTGATAACGCCTAACCTGAAAACCTTAAGGATTCATATTACGCTCAAACGTCCACAAAACCTTCCGAGTCCCCCAGTGGAAACGTCCCCCGTTTTCTCTGTTTCCTTGATGACGTCATCGATAGGCCGTCTTTGTCTAAAGCAGGGGTCAGCAAACTACGGCCCGCGGGCCGGATCCCAAGTCCTTCCCCGGCTCGTGGTAGCTCCGCCTACGCTCTGACGTTACCAGAGCTTTCGTTCTGGCTTGCAAGTATTGAACAGAATGATTATGCAGCCCGCTCTCATCATTCTTTCAGTTATCCTGCCCACTGTGAAAAAAGTTTGGTGACCCCTGGTCTAAAGGTAACTTTGAATATAATCCGCGGATTTTGTAGCAAGACGCTGTATGATGGGACCTGTTGCCATCCAACCCTTTGTAATCAATTTAATTTTGCTTTTGATAGCTCATTCAGAGCATTATTAGTGAGGATAATAGTAGGGAATGAAACTGAGTTCATAGTCTCAGTTTCAACGTCAGAGTGTACAGTAAATTAGGGCTATTCATCAGAGTTCGTTGGAAAGTACCCCATGGTGGCAGGACCCCATGACGGTTGTTTGAGTATCACTCCTGACGACCGAGTGTTGTAGTGGCAGTTGCCCCTGGTCTTTATGGTGCTAAGTGACTATAAGAGTTATGTGTTATTGAGTATATCCACCCAGTAGTGGTGTGAGTATGTTGAGCCTGAGGGCATAGTACCAGATTTCGTCTGTTGGTACATATATATTCTTTCTCCTACATCCATTGTCATGGGTTGCGTTGGGCCTCCCGCACAACCCATCCCAAATGTTTGTTTACCGTAGAGATAAGGTAACCGGCCAGCCATGACTGGGACATGTAGGGGGGGGGGGCAGGCCAGTGAGACAGTGGTGTACTGTTCATCACTTCACGCCTCAAAAAAACCAATTTAGCCAGTGGGCTTTAGACCTTGGGTTAGAGAAGAACCTCCTGCTCCGCGGACTTAAGATTAGGGGCCATACAGTCCTACCAGTGCTACGGGTCTGTGTGTGCAAATTCCCGAGATTTTTTTTGTTAAGTCCAGCGACAAGTTAACACATCCTGTAAAGGAAGTGATCAATGGTGAGGGCCTGTTTGCTACAAGAGCACTCCAGGCCGGCCTAATAGATCTAAACGATTAATTCACCAGGTTGACAAACTCTCCCTTATAACTTACGGTACTGTGGCGTGAATGTGAGTGACTGACCTATCCATGCAAATTATAAGTCCAGTGTATGGAATTGTGCCAAATAAACGTAAGTGCAATCATCTGCCCGTATCTGTGATCCCTCTATTATCATTATTACCAAGGGTAATGACTCATTGGTTATGACAAAGTATAACCAATAACTTAGATGGATGTTGGAAGTTAGTGGAATTCACTAAATCATCATTTATCAAGTACATAACGCATTGAGTGCCGGAAGCAGAGCAAAATTCTACGTAGTGATACACCATAATCTCTTGGGTGAGTAACCAGTGTGAAGGTATCCGAGTTCTAAGGTAAGAAAGCCACTTTCCTGCACTTAAAACGTAACATCCATATTAATGTTTAAATAAATTTTGTATTTGTATATTGTGTCTATTATTTACCTACAGTATCTACCGTTATTTCTTCCCTATTACTTGATACTATCATTACATATACCCACGAGCCTCCTCTCGTCACGCTACCAATGGTAATAAGTATGAGAGTAAAAAGAATTGTTACTGACACACAGTCCATTATAAAATGGTGGCAGCGCAGGCCCTTATATTCTCAGGGGTCGCTAACTCACTCATGTTTTGCGGGCGTGGAGTTTAATAAGAATCATTAGTTAAATGGATCAGCAGTCAACGTGACCATGACAGTATTGGATGTACAGTGCAGCTTGGTGGTGGGAAGGCAGCATGGTTACAAGCGTGATGTAGAGAGAGCTGGTTGGTGAGGGTCCTCAGAGGAGGAGAGGCAGCTTGAAGGGCGGTATAGTCGCCGGCGGGAGCGAGG
>NW_024723907.1:0-14191 GCF_018991925.1 Homarus americanus | reverse complement strand
GTACCTGTGTACCTGTACCTGTACCTGTGTACCTATACCTGTACCTGTGTACCTATACCTGTACCTGTGTGCCTATACCTGTACCTGTGTGCCTATACCTGTACCTGTGTACCTATACCTGTACCTGTGTACCTATACCTGTACCTGTGTACCTATACCTGTACCTGTGTACCTATACCTGTACGCCTATACCTTAACGTGAAATAAGTTGCAGTGTACCTGTAGAAGAGAGAGAGTTTCCCCTTGAACAAACACCTCTATGGTCGTTACAGAGTCGTCACCGTCTGACAGCATAGACCAAGATTCTTCTCGTACATCATACAGCTGGCAGCGAGGAGCGATACAAAGGTCAAAAGTATCGTACTGGAGCTGGCCATTTACAATACACCCTGAATATTTACATAGGAACACAAAACAAACTCGTACGTCTGGCAGATAACTCAGAAGCACTATCATATTTTTGGGGGCAGCGCCGAAGTTACTGACCAAACAAACAACTATCGTGCATCCGACAGAACGGGTCAAATTCGATTGGGGGTCTGGTGGTACAGGCAGAACTTTTGTCATACATAATGATTACATGGACTAAAACATAATTATACATCTGGCAGCTTGGATCACAATATTATCATACATCTGGCAGCATTATGAAAATACTATCACAATGTATACTTCTGGCAGCGTCGATCAGAAATTACATCATACATCCGGCAGCGGGGGGGGGGTCAATATTGTGCCCAGGCAGTTGGCAACAGTGAAGAAGAAGCTGCTATCATACATCTGACTCCACAGACCACAGACCCTCTCCCCTACCAAAAAACAAACAAAAACACAATCTTATATCTAGCAGCCTTAACTAAAAAAAAAATATACGATCATACATCCGGCAGCACAACCCATTTCATTACTATTCAACTTTCAACTAAGCCAAAGCAACTTTCAATCTCCTTGTTCATTATCATCAACACTTTTTAAAACCCTGCGGTATAAATCAGTAAGGTCTTTTGTGTGGCCAACTTGACCCCTTCTCTTCTTCATTACATTCTCACTAAATTACTTATTTTATCTTTTCCCTGGAGAGAGAAATTAGTAGCGGTCAACTTTATCTGTTCAGTCCGCCTCACTGTTGAAAGAGCATTCGGCCCGGGGGGGGTAGTGTGCCTTAGAGAATAAAGGATCGTGTTATTGATTTACTGTAGATAATAATACACAGTAAAAATATTTATGAGGTTTAATAAAATCGGTTAAAAAAGAATACGATTGGCTACTCTCTCTCTCTCTCTCTCTCTCTCTCGCTGTGTATCTATTATCACCGGAATAAATATAAAGTAATACCTAATTTAAATGCTTAGATCGTAATATAAATCAATGACATTAAACTCCACCGATTTATTCATTAAAAAATAAAAAAAATTAAATAAAAACAAAAATCGAGGCGCCATTTGCACATTTCTATGAGAGAAGAAGAAGAAGAATCTTATGGTCATGCTATTATTAATCTTGAGACGTGTATATAAAAAAAATCAAGCCATCAAGTAACAAGCACAAACTTATTATACTAACTGGGATAAAATCAATTTTTCTCTCCATGTTCTTTCTGTACAAGATAGTGGACGGGAAAAAAAATAATGAATAGTTGGATATGTTTTGTATACCTTGTTATATAATAATTTCTCAGGTATATTGGGTCCTTTTGTGTATTGTGTAGAGTTTTCTGTGTGAAATTTAGATTATCTTCTTCTCTTAATTAAATGATAAAGAAAATACTATAGGGAGGTAATGTTTGAGGAGCACTGTTAGATGTTTGGTAGATTAACTATTTTTTATTTTTTTTGTGTTGAGAATTCTTATTGAGGTGTCGACAAAATGGGAAGAGAATGGAATATCTCTGATGTGTGTGTGTGTGTGTGTGTGATGAACAACAGGGCATTTACCTTTCTCTTGTGAACTTTAAATCAGCACTGAACTAATAGAAAGTCTTTGCAGTAACGGGCCACTGAGCATTGCCGTAGGAAAAAAAAATCATTCTAAAACCAGACACTTCAGTAATGATTAGCTTTATTCACCTTCCTTCGCCTGAAAGAAACAGTGGTAGCGTTCACATAACCCCTCTCAAAAAAGTATCTATACGGAAGGGCTCGATAAATTTCAAAATGAACACTGTGACTCCTATTGTCTCGGTAGGGTTGTCAAAATCCTTCTTTAACACAATTGTAAAGGTACTATTTTATTGTGTGTACTGTTGCTGTTGTTAACTTCATGGGCTATTCGATGTCGTGCCAATAACTACTCAGAGGAGGGTTTCGTCGTAGGTGTGTTTATAAGCTGTTGCAGAGATCGTGTGTAATATTACCTCTTGATATACAGCAGTCTGGTGTTGATGTGACAGACCCTCATACACGGTGATCAAGTATACACACAGTCACCAAGTATAGACACTGTTATCAGGTATATACACGGTCACCAAGTATACACAAGGTCACCAAGATGATAACACGTTCAAGATAAGGTTGTTTGTTATCATAAGAGACTTTTGATGTTATTATTCAGTTTACAAGAATGTACACACACACACACACACACACACACACACACACACACACACACACACACACACACACACACTGGTCAAAAATAGTGAGATAGATATTAATTCCCTAGTCATGGCAGCACCAGGAAAACATTTTTCCCTGGCCTGGGATGTCCACCAGCCGTACCTAACAAGCTCTCGTCCTCAATAAATTTCCCCTCAAGACTGTCTATTAGTAAAGAAACTTTTTCCCCTTGGCAGTGACAGCGAGGCACCCTCCTGTCGTCCCGTCTAGCGACCTGTCTCACTCTTACACCTACCTGTCGTGTTTCGTCGAGGAGGGAGTCTTATGCGTGTCCTCCCCTCTCTTCTTTCCCCCCGCCTTCTCCCCTCTGGCAGTGAGAAAGGGAAAAGGAGGTAAAAAAACAGGTATTTCGTAAAAGACATGCAAATGGAGCTAATGCCGGAAAGGTGTGTTTGACATGAGCTTTGTTGACTGAGGGAGAGAGAGACACAAGTGAGCTGAGGGGGGAGGCGTCCTGGGGAGAGTGGAGGGGGAGGGGGGGGGTGTTGTGTCACGAGTTGGGGGAACGTGGTGTAGGGTGGGTTGGGTCCCTCCTGAACCCAACATAAAATATGATCAGCAATGACCTCTGCATGTTTCTTCCTTTCTACTTCAGTTTCGGGAGCAAAGTGAAACAAAAACCGACCACCAGGCTCAGAACAGACAGAGTAGTGTTCTTCTTTGATGAGACCTGGAAACTTTCTGTTCACTCCCTCTACTTCTAGCAAAACTTTTGTGTCATCTATTCTTCCATCAAACAAAAGACAGGAGAGCCCTCCCTCGCTTAAATCTTTTTCATGCTGATCAGATATTTCCTTCATTATTTTTCTTGTGCTCTTCTAATTTTATTATGATCTATCACCAAAGATACATCCTCTCGGCTGATGAGGCCTGCATCTATCCAAGCGGCAGTTGCAATATCTGCAGCCTCACGAAGTCCAGCATGGTGGCGAATACTAGCTAAAGCAATGTTTGAAATATTTCTTGTGTTGTATTTCATTTTCTTTGGTAAAGGTTCAGATGGCTCTTTGGAACTATCATCTGATGTTGCTTCCTGTTCATCAGAAGAACTATCAAAGAAGTGATAAACATCTTGACACAGCTCTTCCTCTCTTTGGATGACTTCTTCACTCTTCATTTTCTTCTTTTGTTCCCTCTCTCGGATTTGTTCTCTCTTCTTGGCATTAGCAATCTGCTTCTTTGTTTCTGAATAATCTATTGAACCCATTTGCATACTTCCTTGGCCTTCTGCCTTTGTCCTCTGTGCCTTTATAAATTCAAGCTCTAAAACAGGGATCTTCTTTTCACGAGGACAACCACAATCAATGTGGGAATTATTTTCTCTCTTACCTGAGTGAGAACAGTTGGATTCAGAACATAATTGTATGGAGCACTTGCAGGTCAAAATGTCAAACAGAGTATCAAGTGTGTGCAGAAATTCATTTTTCCTGGCCAAGTTTCCTTTACCAAGTGATGTTTCAACTGCTTTGTGCCATAATTTCGTTAGTTTTAGCTCAATAGTTCGACACTGATTAATCACAGGTGGTTTGAATAGTGCATTAGCTTTTGTCCATTGATGCAGAAGAGGGACTATCATGTCATTTATGAGTTCTTTATCTGTATAGTTCCTTCTGTCCTTTGCATTTTTTTCTCGAAGGAGTAACCCTAATCTTAGCATGTCTCTCACTGTTGGAAGTTCTGATACAGGAAGCTCCTTCCCTTTACCAACTAGCAGGCTCAAGTGGGTTGACAACTGACTTCTTGTCTTCAATTTTGACATCTTCACACTATCTGACAAATAGAAAAATATTTCAATGTTTCATAATTCAATTGTTGTTTCAAAAAATATCAATTTGTTTATCAAAAATGCTGTAACAGAAATAACATAATAATTTCTTAGAACATAATGTTTTATACAATGATATAAGTAACTGCGACAATCAATATGCCCTACTTACAATAATTAAAATGTAGAATTCGTCTGGTAGAGTAGGTGCAAGTGCAATGAGAGCAAACCACCGTCTATGATATCTAGAAGGAGAGTGAGCCGGGCGCCTTATCCTCACGCTTGGTACAAGTCAAAACAAGAATTAAACTGTCCCACACGGAGAGCCTGTTCATGTTCATGTTCTGACATGCATATTGTACACAAGCTATAGAACCATAAAATACTCCATAATCCATATGCTTACATGAGATTAGTTAATATCAAGTGAATAATTCTAATCAAGTCTCATTAATTTGTTGAAATACTGATATTTGAAACTTTAAGGTATAATTGATGTAGGTGAGGGTTATTTCAATTCATTTTTGTTTGCTAATCTCAAGTTTAGACATAAAGAGGCACAATATTTTGACTACCAAATTTGATTTTTAACATGTTGACAAAATTGACACACCCTAGTGTGGAATCCCCCCATCCCCCATCCACACCCATCCTGGGAGGTGGAGAATGGCACCATCCGGTAGTTGGCAACGGAAGGTATCAGGACCCACCGACTGGGAAGGGTGTGGAATCCCCCCATCCCCCATCCACACCCATCCTGGGAGGTGGAGAATGGCACCATCCGGTAGTTGGCAACGGAAGGTATCAGGACCCACCGACTGGGAAGGGTGTGGAATCCCCCCATCCCCCATCCACACCCATCCTGGGAGGTGGAGAATGGCACCATCCGGTAGTTGGCAACGGAAGGTATCAGGACCCACCGACTGGGAAGGGTGTGGAATCCCCCCATCCCCCATCCACACCCATCCTGGGAGGTGGAGAATGGCACCATCCGGTAGTTGGCAACGGAAGGTATCAGGACCCTCCGACTGGGAAGGGTGTGGAATCCCCCCATCCCCCATCTATCTGTGTCTCTGTGTCTGACTGTTTCTGCCAGTCTGTCTCACAATATCGATCTGTCTGTCTTTCTGATTTTCTGCCTCTGTTTTTCTGTCTGTCTGTCTCTTTCGTCTCTATGTTAGTCTATGTCGCCGTCTCTGTTTCTGTCTGTCCCTCTATTTCTCCGTCTGTCTGTCTGTCAGTTGTCTGCTTGTGTCTGCGACAAACAGACAGACAGGCAGACAGAAAGAAACGGACACAGAGACACACAGACAGAGATTGAGATATAAAGACAGACATAGACTGAAACACACAGGCAGAGACACAGACAGACATGACAGAGACCAACAGACAGACAGAGAGATTCCTACAAGTCTCCGCTCGTCTGTTTGTCTGTCCGTATGTCTTTTTCTGTCTGTGTCTTTCGGTGTGTTTGTCCGTTTGTCTGACGGTTTCTGTCTATTTCTGTGTGTCTGTCTGTTTAATGTCTGTCTGTCTGTGTCCGTCCGTCTGTCTGTTTTTCTAACTGTCTCTGTTTGTCTGTCTGTCTACAAATCCTCCCTAAGGAATCCTATCCTATAAATCAACATACCCGACCACCGCCCCCCCCCACCCCCCAACAAAAAATAAATAAATAATTAACAAAATAAAAATAAATAAATAAATTAATAAATAAAAAAATAAAAAATAAAATAAAATAATAAATAAATACAATAAAATAAAATACCAACCAACCTCCAAACACAGCAACACCCCCCCCCAGACAAAGCCGCACAGAAATACTTACAATTCTCCATACCCAACCTCAGCGACAACCCTCTCAATAAAAACAACCTAACTCAACAACTCCCTTCAACAAAAAACAGACAGACAGACAGACAGAGAGACAGAGAGACAGAACAGACAGCCAGAGACCGACATAGTGGAAAGACAGAGAGGCTGAGACAGACAGATAGACAGAACGAGACAAACACAGACACAGACAGACAGTGACAGACATTGTAAAAATAGACTGGCAGACAGATAGACAGACTGACGGACAGACAAACAGAGATACAAAGACAGACAGAGACTGAGAGACAGACGGACAGAGACAGTTAGACAAACTAACTCTACCAAAGCACCAATCACCTACTGCGGCACCAAGAGACGCCAACCCAAGTAAACAGAAACCCTCCTCGTGGTGTACATTAACACAGTATAACCTTTTTCTTCTATATTTTAAATTTATTTCTGTTCTTTTTTTCGCCCCCCCCCCCAGGCCCCGTTGTGGGTCGTTTGATCTGTGCCCGGGTGGGCTAATTCCCATTAAAAAAAAAAGCAACTGGCTGGGCCCAGCCTCGAACTGGTCCCGGCGGTGCTAGACGTAGTTCGTTAGGCCACCGCCAGGGGGTCTACTGTCGGCTTTTGTGAAGGTGGTTTTGTTGTTTTTCTTTAATAATTCATATATTTTCGTAGTTTTTCTCAAGATTTGTATGAATTTATACTCCAATAACAGAGTTACAATTGTATTGAAGCTGTGTGTGGCCCTTTTACAGCCAATCTTGGCTACTAACTCAAGATACACTTGTGTGTGCGTGTTTGACTGTCGTGTGTATGAGTGTCGTGAATCATGAAGAAATTTTGCAAGAACCTCTACCAAAACACATACAAAAGAATACCAAACAGTTATAAACAACAGCGAAACGGTAACTCTGCTATTTGAGTTTAAAATCACGTTAAGAACTGCGAAAATAAATCAATTATTGAAGAAAAACTGCAAAAATACCACAAGTAACATAAATACAACTTCTGGAATGTTGATCAATGTCCCCCTGGCGGTGGCCTGGCGAACTAGGGGCGGGTCACAGCTTCCATGGTAAACACTTTAAATATTATGAGTGTCTGCCTTTCATACTCTCACCCACAATGGAGAGGCCTACCAAGTGCACTCTCACCACCGCTGTCTATGGTTACTCACACGAGCCAGAAGCACCGGACATGGAGTAGAAAAATTGTCCTCGTTGCAGATGGTGACGTCATCGTGTGGGTAGCAACGGACCCTGGTGTTATGGTGAAGTAATGGTGAGGTGATGGTGATAGTAAAAGAGATGGTGAAGTTCTTGGGAAGGCCACAGTGAGGTAACGATGAGAATAGTGATATTATGGTGAAATGATGGTGAGGTGACTGGAGGAACTATTCACTAGAGGACCGATGCTGGTGAAGGGTTACTGGTGCACCACTGAAGTATGAATGAAGAAGTAATGATAAAAAAGATAGCTAAAAGGAATGATGGTGAGATATAAGAGAAGAGGTGATGGTGAGTTTTAATGGTGATGTGGTCGGGTGATGGTGAGAGTTTATAAAGCGTAATGGTCCGGGTTTACAAGCTTTTACATATACGTGAACGCTTTAAGATCATTACACAAACACACACACACACACACACACACACACACACACACACACACACACACACACACACACACACACACCATTTTTATCCTTCATATCCCGAGAAAATTTACTCAACTAAAATAAATAACTATGATGTAGTGATGTAGTGTTTCTCGTCATCCAGGCCAGGTGATGTAGTGTTTCTCGTCATCCAGGCCAGGTGATGTAGTGTTTCTCGTCATCCAGGCCAGGTGATGTAGTGTTTCTCGTCATCCAGGCCAGGTGATGTAGTGTTTCTCGTCATCCAGGCCAGGTGATGTAGTGTGATGTAGTGTTTCTCGTCATCCAGGCCAGGTGATGTAGTGTCGTCATGTGAGTGTTTCTCGTCATCCAGGCCAGGTGATGTAGTGTTTCTCGTCATCCAGGCCAGGTGATGTAGTGTTTCTCGTCATCCAGGCCAGGTGATGTAGTGTTTCTCGTCATCCAGGCCAGGTGATGTAGTGTTTCTCGTCATCCAGGCCAGGTGATGTAGTGTTTCTCGTCATCCAGGCCAGGTGATGTAGTGTTTCTCGTCATCCAGGCCAGGTGATGTAGTGTTTCTCGTCATCCAGGCCAGGTGATGTAGTGTTTCTCGTCATCCAGGCCAGGTGATGTAGTGTTTCTCGTCATCCAGGCCAGGTGATGTAGTGTTTCTCGTCATCCAGGCCAGGTGATGTAGTGTTTCTCGTTATCCAGGCCAGGTGATGTAGTGTTTCTCGTCATTCAGCCCAAGTGAGGAAGATTTTTTTGTGGAAATTTCAGTAAAGATTAAAATTAACCCCCCACACTCCTCCTCCCCCCCCCTCCTCTCCACAAAAAAATCAAGGAAATTGTTTTTATTTACGACTAACAACAATAAAACCATATATTTATGTACGGAATTTGTTAGAAAAAGTCATCAAACAGTTGTGGTTACGTTTAACAAATACCAAAACGTAATCTAGAAAAAAACTTTATAGGATGGAAATATTAATTGGACAGATACTCTTGAACTATACGGTAAATCCATATCTTTTTTTTTCCATTTAACAAAAGAGGAAGTCGTGCCATTGAGATTGGTCGCGGAAGTAGAAAATCCTCTTTTCCGTATCAGACTGACGAAAAAAAAAAGAAAACAGATTTTTTTAAATAGCGTGACTGTCCCTGGAGAGCTGTGGAAGTACTGGAGGAAATAGTGCCGGGAGGAAAGGGAGGTGGAGGAGGGAGAGGAAGGAGGGGGGGGGAGGAGGAGGTGGAGTAGAAAAGGGATTCTGATGTGGTTTTGTTTTTCTTCTAGTTAAGTGTTTTCTCTCTCTCTCTCTCTCTCTCTCTCTCTCTCTATCAGTACGTTTTTCAGCCAGACCATCCTCACATCAGTCAATCCGACCCTCCTCCACTTTATCCTTCTACAGGTAGTTCCTCTACTTCAGTCGCTCCGTCAGTCTATAATACTGTGAGCGAATGTATACTTTACACCATTAACTCCTCCTGTAGTATTAGATGGAAAGATTTGAAACATGTTATAAGGATATTTACACATAGTGATCCATACGTGTTGTAGTAGTAAGGCGAGTCTTTGGTTAAAATATATAAATATACAGTATATTAACCCCGACCCGCGTCATGGCTTGTATTATGAAGCACTCGCCTCGGGGGTGTGGAGCTTTTGTAATTAACTCAATTTGTTTATTTTTTTTATGTAATGAATTATATAATGATAATAGTTTCTTTGAACTTCTGTCATTTACATGGTGAGCTCTGATGTCCTTTATGTTCTTAGTTACTCGTAGTGGAGATACTGGAAACTTATTTACTTTATTTTTTTATTAACGATATACTAGTTGTGGGACACGTGAGAATGGTAGAGAGAAGTATATCCATCTTAATGGATCGACAGTTGTGGGTAAAGTTAAGAAAGTCTACGGTATTCGTTACCCACGTTTCACTACTAAACCTCCTCGTTTAATTCTGGTTTCTTGTACTTCCTTTCAATTCAAATATTCTTGTCTATGTGCCGCTGATTCTCAAACTGACAGACACTCACATATTAATACTTCTTTTTTATATCGTGCTGAAGTATAAAAATTCGATTGAACATAGCGAATATAACAAAAGCAAGAATTCCTTCAGTAGGTTAAATAAAAGAAGAGTTTAAATCATCTTACTCACGGTATTGAGTCTTCGTAGTCGAGGGATTGGGTCATCGTACTAGAGGGATTAGCTCATCGTACTGATTAAGTTAAACCGTAATACCAAAGGCGTCAATACATTCATTTGTTAAGTTTAAGCTATAGGCAGTGACACCATCAACGAATTGAATGATTTTAACACGACAACATTATTTTTGTCATTTTGTTGCTGGTGCCTGACAGAGTGCTCAGTACATCTGTTGCCAATGCAGATGCATCTTAAGCTAGACTAAGCAGCGACAGAGTTTCATGACACACACACTCACACAAAAAGCAGAATTCATAAATATCACGTCCTGAACCACCTCAAGAAATTCCTTACCCAGACTATAATTATTCACAAGACACACAAATAGAACTTTTCGTATACTGCGCACTTAATATCATAGGTGGGGGATGGGGTGTGTGTGGGGGGAGGAGGAGGAGGACACGGGATGGGGGGTATGTGTGGGGTGGGTGGGGGGGTAGGGGGGAGGAGGAAACACGCTATAAGAGATCGTATGAAGTTTAGGATTCTCCAAGATATGTCGGTAGATAACTTTAAAGACGCTTGGTGAAGACGACTCGCCAGGGAGTCAACAAGAGAGATGAGCTTGCTGCGTCTTATACGATGTTGGTAGGGTGTACTTGACGCACCCCCCCCCCCGCTAATGACGCTTGAGGCTACAGGCTTTTAAGTTTATTTGTGGTCCTTGGAGGAATTTATAAGTTTAAGTGTCAGAATGTAGTAGGATTAAAAGTCAGGTCAGGAGATGAGACGCCAGAGAGAAGCTTACTGAGGCTAAGTTATATAGACGAGTGTATTGGTCGGCACTAGGTTCATATGTCTTTTCTGCCTGAGTTTTTTCCCCTCACTCCTCGTAGCAAGATGTTAAGATATTTTTCCTATACGAGGTACGAAAAAGTAATATTTGTCTTTCTGAAAAAAAATTTCTCTGTTGACTCATCCACTTCATTTATGCATTTATGCATTTACTTTTATTATTATTATTATTATTATTATTAGTAGTAGTAGTAGTAGTAGTAGTAGTAGTAGTAGTAGTAGTAGTAGTAGTAGTAGTAGTAGTAGTAGTAGTAGTAGTAGTAGTAGTAGCAGTAGCAGTAGTAGTAGTAGTAGTAGTAGGAGTAGTATAACATCATGCGTCATAGAATACTTGTGAATATTTCACGGACTTGTGGATTTTAACCCCTTGTGTAAGATGACAACCGCTTACGTTCAGTGAATTACCACCTGTGAGTATGATACCTTAATCCTCTTGAGTACGACAAATTAACACCTTCATCGTCAAGTCTTAACTCAAGTCTTAACTCTATTAAGAGGATAATCCGATTTTTAATCAAAGTTGATGTAATACTCGAGGGCCACATAATGAGTTATTAGGCAAGATTAATGTATTTCCAATATTTGCATAAATTTTTCTTCACGTATTATTTATTATGAAGCAAATAAAGAAAGTTATGATAAAACTGATTTGACTTTTAGGGAGATATACGGTAAATTGCGGTACACGTAAGAATGATACTGAGACAGTAAATCATCTTAATGGATCAAAAAGTGTGGTGGGTAAATGTGGAAAAGTCTACGGTGTTTGCCACCCACGTTTCACTACTAATCCACCTCGCCCCATTCTGTTTTCTTGCATTCCCTTTCAATTCAAATATTCTTGTTCTTAATTATCCACTGCTGATTCTCAAATTAAACAAACACTTGCATAATTCTTCTTCTTCTTCTTCTTCTTCTTCTTCATTTTTATATCATGCCGAAATCTATTAATTCCTTCAGTAAGTTTAAGAAATTTTTACCACAGTCCCACACCTCTGAGTTCAGACACACTGGCTGGGTAGTACGGTGAAGTGCAGTAATAAGAACACGGAGGACAATGGAATGCCTGAGTGAAAACAAGACTGACACATCGAGGCAAGTGACCACAGAATATATAGAACGTGTGTCCAAAATTAGCATTAATGTCTGTCTGAGCTGTGTGCCGTCTCACCTGTCTGTCTGAGCTGTGTGCCGTCTCACCTGTCTGTGTGAGCTGTGTGCCGTCTCATCTGTCTGTCTGAGCTGTGTGCCGTCTCACCTGTCTGTGTGAGCTGTGTGAGCTGTGTGCCGTCTCACCTGTCTGTCTGAGCTGTGTGCCGTCTCACCTGTTTGTCTGAGCTACCTGTCGCTTTACCTGTCCATAGATAGTTCCGATTATTTTCTGTCGGATTTATATATTGGGGAGTTGTGTTTTTTTGTTACAGGTTTGTTTTGTGGATTAAAGAGTTTGTGCACTAAAGTAGCTGTATTACGCAACATCAAATACTATTCTACTATTATATTTTTTCTTATATGTATATGAACTGCTAATTTAACTTCTAATAAATTTCACAAGGAATTAATATTAATCTTAACCAAAGATCCTAAATATCACTGTCTTGGCATTTTTTTTTTGCCTTCCTAGTCAGTTCACTGCCTGGCTTCCCTGATTCACAAACAACAACGTTCTCTTACCTGCCCAAAGGTTGTCTCGCCTCCTCCCAGCTAACTCATTCAGGGGAACCATTTGTTTACTGCGGTGAACATCATCTTTCCTGAGAACGTTTCAAGGTATAGGAAGGGAGACACAGGAACACAGGAAAAAAAGTGAAGTATAAAACAAAATATGTTAGAGTGGGAGGACCTTCTGGTTGGCGTTTGAACTTTGAGGGTTTTTTTTTCAATTTATTTATTTTTTTACTTGACGTTTAGAGGTGGGAATTTATCTTGTGCGTTAGTCTTTTTTTCTCATTGAGTAATAGAACCTTAGAATAGAACCCTTACCCTTTGCCCTTACCCCTCCCTCCTCGCCCTCAACTCTTACCCTTCATTGTCCTGAACCCTTTTCATTATTATTATTATTATTATTATTATTATTATTATTGTTATGTATCAGTATCATTTATTATCAATAATTATAAGCCATTATTAAATACTGGTACTATTATTAATATTACCAGGATAACGCGTCATAATATATATCTTTACTATATTGAGAAAAGCGTAACGATATGTAGGCCATTATGTACGAAATTCTCAGTAATAAGTTCGTTTCTCTATAAATATATACTGTAGAGTTGGTGTGAAGCTGTTCTATCTCGATTAAATACACAAGATAAATATAAATTATCTTTATCTAAATGAATACATAGGAACAGTTAACCAGATATTTATTATGAAAAAAGATAGAGAAGTAATACAATGTTTGATATTTTCTTTGATAAATTCAATTGGACATTAATTTTGGTTTTAGTTTCAATAAATACATAGAAATAAGGTTTGTAGAACTTATATATTTCCCGTAAATATACAGAGAGATATTATACAACTGGTTTTTATATCGTTAATTAATCATTATTATAGTAGAATAAAATATTTACCTAGAGGACTACACTGACTCGTTGTAATTTTTATTTATCGGAGTAATCACACTGGAAACTATTATCTCTACACCAACACAGATATTAATGTAAACCTGTATTTATCTCTATAAACACATGGAAAATTATGGTAAATCCTTTTTTTTAATCTTGGTAAGTTAAACTAAAAGCATCAACTTTAATCCCAGTTAGTTAGAAAAAATCATCTGGTTCACAACAAATACGACACGACGCTGTTTGTGTGACCCGACCCTATAATGCTGATGCGGCCGTGGAAACTGTAGTATTATAAGGTATAATTATAGTGATTTAGGGCATAACTGCAGGGTTTTATGGCATAGCTATAGTGTCTTAGGGCATAGCTATAGTGCTCTATTTTTCTTTGCTATGATCTCTCTCTCTCTCTCTCTCTCTCTCTCTCTCTCTCTCTCTCTCTCTCCCCCTCCCCTCACCGTTCTTCCTGTCACTTTCTTACTCCCTTCCCTCACTTCCTTTCTCTCTCGTTCTCTCCCCTTATTTTCCTCCCTATCTCTCTTCTTTCCATCCCAAACTCACTCACCCCTTCTCCAGCTTTCCTCTCACACCCCTTCTTCATCCACCCTTTTATACCTCTCCCTACCCGTTTATTTTTTATTCATCTCCCTCCCCTCCCCTCCCCTCCCTCTCTCTTCCCCTCCCCTCTTCCTCCCTTCCCTCTCCTCCCTCCCGTCCCTCCCCTCTCCTTCCTCCCGTCCCTCTCCTCCCTCCCGTCTCTCTCCTCCCTCCCGTCCCTCTCCTCCCTCCCGTC
>NW_024723906.1:0-13282 GCF_018991925.1 Homarus americanus | reverse complement strand
TAGAAGTTACGTATTGCTTCAAAAACCTTAATATATTTATACAGTGTCCATTTAGGTATACGTGCACATGTGTGTATTTACATGTGTGTGTGTGTGTGTGTTCTATGTGTATCTGCATACCTGTCAATATACTCTAGACTCTGCACTCTCACCAACACACTCTAACCCCACACACACACACACTCACAATCCCAGTAACACACTCACCCAAACACCTACTTTTACCAACACACTTGTTCACGTTCAGACCCACACACTCAGTCACACACACACACACACACACACACACACACACACACACACACACACAACTCCTAAGTCTGGATTGAATATTTCAGAGAGTCGCTAGGAGTCACCTGGGCCGCAACTAACTGAAATTTAATTAAGGCACCACTATACTCTCTCTCTCTCTCTCTCTCTCACCATGTAAATAATTCAATGACAAAAAACAAGTATTCGGTGCCTGCATTTTAATTTTCCTGACCTGAATTTTACACAGGTGCGTATGTTTATCACACACACACACACACACACACACACACACACACACACACACACACACACACACACACACACACACACACACACACACACACACACACACACACACACACACACACACACACACACACACACACACACACACACACACACACACACACACACACACACACACACACACACACGTCCTATAAGGACCTTGAAAACCCTCAATAAACCAACTTTATCAACTGCCAGCCAAAGTTACAGGCACTCTACTAAGGAGCCAGACTTAGAACTGACCACTGAACAGACAGAAAGGTATAAAAAAATATGAAAGGATATCCATACAGACGAGGGCCCAAAGTAAATACTAAAAATAATAAATTACACTACAATATGAAGAACTGAAAAGTATAAATCCAATCATCACATGAGAAAAATGTAACACCAGTTGACGTCTTCAAGGGTATAGAGTTAAAAGGTATGGACACATGGGGTGTAGGTTGTGTTGAGGCAGGCCCAGGGTTGTGGGTCTGGCTGCTGCTGACGTGTGTTGGGTGGTGATCAACATGGTCACTTGTGCAGTCCACACCAGTCTAGCTGCCATCCCACAGCTGTCCACACTGGTCTAGCTGCCATCCTACAGCTGTCCACACTGGTCTAGCTGCCATCCTACAGCTGTCCACACTAGTCTAGGCCATCCTAGTGTTGTCGACATCTTAGCTCTCGCCTTCATCTCAAAACAGTATTCACAGCTCTCTCTCTCTCCAGAACACATCCGTGAGGTGGTAAGGAGATCTGTACTACACGGTGTTATTACTGAGCTGTTCTTGACCATCACCCCATCCATGCTCCTGGCTGGCTGCTGTCATACTCCACCCCTGACTATCATCCCTACCCGTCATGCATGCTCCTGGCTGGCTGCTGTCATGCTCCACCCCTGACTATCATCCCTACCCATCATGCATGCTCCTGGCTGGCTGCTGTCATGCTCCACCCTGACTATCATCCCTACCCATCATGCATGCTCCTGGCTGGCTGCTGTCATGCTCCACCCCGACTATCATCCCTACCCATCATGCATGCTCCTGGCTGGCTGCTGTCATGTTCCACCCTGACTATCATCCCTACCCGTCATGCATGCTCCTGGCTGGTGCTGTCATGCTCCACCCCTGACTATCATCCTACCCATCATGCATGCTCTTGGCTGGTGCTGTCATACGCCCTGATACACGTCATGCATGCCAGTAACGCCTCCTCATCCTGGCTGGCTGCTGTCATGAAAGGTTTCTGTCATGAGGTGTTACTGGGTAAGGCAGTGGTGTTCTAAGACCTGTTGGCTGTCAGGGTTGGATACGAACAGCTGTCAAATGCAGCTGTCATACACTAATACTGATTCTCACCCACCCCACCAACCCCACTCCACCACCCATCCCACTCATCCCCCACTCACCCATCCCACTCCATCCCCCCACTCACTCACCCATCCCACTCCCTCCCCCTCACTCACCACCCATCCCACTCCTCCCCTCACTCACCCATCCCACCTCTCCTCACTCACCCACCCATCCCACCTCCCTCACCACCATCCCACTCCTCCCCCTCACTCCACCCATCCCACTCCTCTCCCCTCACTCACCCACCCATCCCACTCCTCTCCCCCACCACCCACCCATCCCACCTCCCCTCACTCACCCATCCCACCTCCCTCACTCACCCATCCCACTCATCCCCCTCACTCACTCACCCATCCCACTCATCCCTTGTACTTCCTTTCACATACTAATGCTGCACCCTTTCCACCCCTCCTCCTACCTTCCCCACTTCTTTCATCCTCCCACTCACCTCATCTGCTCCCCACTCATCTTCCCTGTTGAGGGCAGGACGTGATGCCCTGGTGTATGTTTGGTGGCTGCTGGAAAATTAGTTCTTGTGTCCTCTCTAGTCCCAACCTTGGAGTGCTCTGTTCCTTCCTTCCTTCCTTCCTTCCTTCCTTCCTTCCTTCTTCCTTCCTTCCTTCCTTCCTTCCTTCCTCCCTCCCTCATCCCAACTTTGAATGTTCTGCTTTTTCCCACTGTCTCCCTCTTTCTCTCCTCCCTTTATTTCCTTATTCCCCCTGTCCCATTCTTGGCTGCCCTCATCTTCCCCCGTCCCATTCTTGGCTGCCCTCATCTTCCCCCCGTCCCATTCTTGGTTGCCCTCATCTTCCCCCGTCCCATTCTTGGTGCCTCATCTTCCCCCCGTCCCATCTCTCTCCCAATCAGTATTTCTTGTCCTCACCGTTTTACTGCCCCCTCAAGGATTACCCATCACCTCCAAATCCAGGGATAAACTGCTGGACTCCTGAACGGCCATCGTCCTGTTGAGAGTCTACCAAACACTGGAGTCAGCAGGTTTTACTATTACTGAGGGGAAGGAAGAAGGGAATGAAGGGTAAGGGAAGGAGGGGAGTAAAGAGGAAGGAGAAGACGGGAGGAAGGATAGTAAGAAGAGGGAGAGAAAAGAAGGGCAGGGAAGGAAAGAAGGTAGATAGAAATGAAAGAAAGAGAATTCTTACCATGAAATAACAAACTATATTTCAAACTCTACATCCACAGATCACAAACACAGAATCCATTTATTACGAGTAAAATACAGTCTGTTAGAATACGGCCGGTCTCATGCACGCAGCGTCTAGAGATTGCAGAGTTCTGCTATTATCTCCTCTGGTAGCTAATACGTGTTAATGGATAGTAATAACATAATGTTGTTGTTTTTATGAGAACTCGTAAGAATGAACTGCAAAACTGTGTAATTTATATCAAGTACAGTCAACGAGGCTGGTATAAATGTACATAGACAGGATTGTAGGATATATATCGACGTTAATTACTGTATAGCGAATGATTTATAAATATATATATTACTTGAAAATTAAACAGGGACGCGTGATGTGTATTATTGTTTTTGTTTCATAAATAATGTAACTTTAACACACACACACACACACGCACACGCACACACACGCACACACGCACACGCACACACACACACAAAATAATAAATAGCTACAGGTCACTAATACACGTTAATCACCCCTTGAAAGACCATAAAGCATCCCCACTCCACATAAACATAACCAGTCAGATCAGGAAAGGTGACTAAAACACGTACTGTACTGGGCTTCTCGTTGTACTGTATGGCTTATATCTTTGAGGACGATGATTTAACCTTTGAGGACGATGATTTAACCTTTGAGAACGATGATTTAACCCTTTGAGAACGATGATTTAACCCTTTGAGGACGATGATTAACCCTTTGAGAACGATGATTTAACCCTTTGAGAACGATGACTAACCTTTGAGGACGATGATTTAACCCTTTGAGGACGATGATTAACCTTTGAGACGATGATTTAACCCTTTGAGGACGATGATTTAACCCTTTGAGGACGATGATTTAACCCTTTGAGAACGATGATTTAACCCTTTGAGGACGATGACTTAAAAGATCCCTTAATATTACCAATGCCAAAGTGCCTCCCTCCACCCCCACTGTGCCTATCCTACCACACCAAAGTCCCCAGCCATCACCAACACCCCCTTCCTCCTGACCAAATATCCATCCTCCTCCCCCTCCTACAGATAGGCCTGGACACTTGACATATTAGGGACCTGCCACGCCTTGTCATAAACAGATGCATTGTACCGTGCAACCACCCCCCCCATCCCACACACACACACACACACACACACACACACACACACACACACACACACACACACACACACACACACACACAACAATATAAAATATAAACATAAATAAACACAACAGACAAACACTCACATGCACACTATATACAACAAAGGGATGAGAGGAACACAATAAGGGCTTACAGGGGACGACACACACACACACACACACACACACACACACACACACACACACACACACACACGCTGAACCAGAGAGGGAGTGACCGACCACCACTATCACCACGACCACTACTACCACCACCATCACCCTACCACTACTCTAGGGATGAGCAATTGACATGTGTGTGTAGGTGTGTGTGTGTGTCCTAAAGCGACCACCTAGCAACCCCCCCAGAGTACAATATAATCAACCCACTCTTGCCTCTCTGTGTGTGTGGAGTAGGTGTGAGGTGTGTGTGTGTGTGCCCACCTCCCTCTCTGTTCTATCTTTAAAACACACACACACACACACACACACACACACAGAACCTTCTCTCCTCCACACGGAAAATGACTAACATCCTTCTTCACACAACCTCCTCTTCTCCTACCTCCTCCTCCTCCTCTTACCAACCTCTCTTCCTCCTCTTTCATCCTTTCTCCTATTCTACCTTTTTCCTTCTACTTTATCCATTCCATTTATCTGCCATTTTTTTTCGTTTTTATTTTTCATCTTTACGTACATTCTCCTTTCTCCTCCTTCTTACTTTATTCTTATCCTCCCTTCCTTCCTCTCCTCTTTCTCCTGGTCCTCCATTAATATCTTTATCTCCCACTTCCTTCATCTTCTTCACTTCTTCAACCTTTTAGTTCTTCCTCTTTATTCCGTTCTTCATCTCCTCCTGTTCCCCCTCTTCTGTTATTTTCTCCTCTCTCTTCTTTCATTCCTTCCTTCTCCTTTATTTACCCCTTCCTTTCTTTTGTCCTCCTCCTCCTCCTCCTCCTCCTCCTCCTCCCTTCTTTCTTCCTCTCCTTTCTTCCTTCTTTCCTTCCTCCTCCAGACCCCACGCCCAAGACCCAACACGCTCTAAGACCCCCACGCTCCAAGACCCAACACGCCTCCAAGACCCAACACGCCTTCAAGACCCAACACGCCTCCAAGACCCCACGCCTCCAAGACCCATACGCCAAGACCCCACGCCTCCAGAAGACCCAACACTTCAAGACCCCCCATCTTAATTGAGGTGGTGCCTCTTAAAAGTCTAAATGAGCAATTAAGTAAATGCAGCTTAATTGACATCGGGATTGTAGTGACTTAATTTAGGGGTTCTCTTATCTGGCCCTCTCTGTCTCATGGGCTCTCCTGCCTCTCTGTCTCCTCTCTGCCCTCTCGGCTCTCTCTGCCTGGGTTTCTCTCTCTGTCTCGGGGTTCTCTCTCTGTCCTTGCCCTCTGTCTCCTCGGGGTTCTCTGTCTCCTGGGCTCCCTTCTCTCTTCTCAGGTTTCATCTCTGTGTCTCCTTCTTGTCTCAGGTTCTTCTGCCTCTCAGGTTCCCTCTTCGTCTCTCAGGTTCTTCTCGTCTCAGGTTCTCTCTCTCGTCTCAGGCTCTTCCTCTCTTCAGGTTCTCTCGTCTCAGGTTCTCCTGTCTCTCACTCACGGAAAGAGACAAATTAACTCTCGAACCACTTTAGAATTCAGATCGAAGTGTCTCGAATCTCAGCAACCCCATTTGAGTGAGTGAACCCCAAAGATCAGGGTTCGGATCTTAATAGCCCCATATGAGACAAAATGAACCCAAAGAGTCAGGGTTCGGATCTTAAAGCCCATGAGACAAAATGAACCCAAAGAGTCAGTTCGGATCTTAGACGCCCCATTCAGAACCCATATGAGACAAATGAACCCAAAAGTCAGGGTTCGGATTCGTAAGGGTTCGAATATCCACCATACTTTACGCCATGATCACCTTTTACACTCACACACTTTACTATTGCTAAGTTCTCACACACACACACACACACACACACACACACACACACACACCAGTATCCACCACATTTTACACGCCATGATCTCCTCTCTCCACTCCACAACACTACTACAACATTCACACTCAATATGCACTTTACGCCACCGCCACGCACTTTACGCACCACTACCACACTCTAAACCACCTTCAAGTTTTCGCCAAGATGCAATTTATATCACCACAGTTTACCCTACTCTCTCTCTCTCTCTCTCTCTCTCTCTCTCTCTCTCTCTCTCTCTCTCTCCTTCCTCCGACTTAATGCCTTTATGTATGGGGCATAAATTGAACATAAATTTACATATGATACAATTTGGTAGAATGGAAATGGAGCCCGTTTGAGGTGGGGTAGTGGAGGGAAAGTTTCAATGGGGTGGGGAAGTGAGAGGGATAGTTCCTAAATGTACATAAGGTAATGAAATAACCACTAACACCTTACCAAACATTGATATGTACCGTGGATTACATAGGACAAAAAAACACTTACAACAAAACATCAGAGGTAATAATCCATAAAAGATCTTTAATATAGTTGAGTCACACATTTATCATAGAAAACTTGATCAATTCCTAATAATGTCGATAAGAGCGATAATGACGTATATAATAGAGAGAAAAATACCGTATTGACACTTGCGTCAGGGAGGAAAGACATATCTTACCTGAAAAGAGAAAATAACATTGTAATTTTTGTCATTGTTTAAAAACTTCATTAAATTTTATATGGACAAAAAATAGAAATTACGAATATATTGACGAATGAGACGAAAGAAAATAAATAAATAAACTACACCCAGAAACCTTTAATAACACGATTTAAATAAGACTTGAGATGTTTAATAAGTTAACATCAATTTGTGAAAGGAGAAAAAAGAGTTGCATACATTTATATATTAGTAACAGTTGCTATCATTACGCTATCACACCACCAATATCTGCCATTATCATCATCACCGCCGACCATTATCACCAGTGTCACCATCACCAACGCATTGTCACCATCACTACGATTATCACCACCACTGTCACCATCACCACCATCGTCACCATCACTACCATCGTCATCACCACCAACACGGTCACCATCACGATCACCACCACCACTACGATCATCACCACCACTACGATCGTCACCACCACTCACATCATCACCATCGTCACCATCACGGTCACCATCACCACCATCGTTATCACCACCACCACTACCATTGTCTCAGCACCACTATTTTCACCATCACCTCCACAACCATCGTCACCATCAGCACTACTACGATCATCACCACCACCATTACCATTATCACCCACCACCACTATCACCATTACCACCATCGTCAACATCACCACCATTGTCACCATCACCACTATCGCCGTTACCACCATCACCACCACAACCATCGTCACCATCAGCACTACGATCATCACCACCACCATTATCACCACACCACTATCACCAATACCACCATCGTCAACATCACCACCATTATCATCGTCACCATCACCACTATCGCCATTACCACCATCACCACCACAACCATCGTCACCATCAGCATTACTACGATCATCACCACCACCATTACCATCATCACCACACCACTATCACCATTACACCTCGTCAACATCACCACCATTATCGTCACCATCACCACCGCCATTACCACCATCACCACCACTACCATCGTCACCACCACCACCCACCACTGCAGGTCCACATTGGTCAACCAATCCAGAGTTAATTTTCCACCTGGCAGACTGCCTCTTCCCTCCCTCTCTCTCTCTCTCTCTCTCTCTCTCTCTCTCTCTCCCTCTCTCTCTCTCTCCACACACCCATACAACATTTACCATGTATACTATATGTCTCTAAACTACACATTCACACACATATACTTCTACATGCGGGTCGATATGGCGGGGCCTTGCAGGTGGCAAACTGGTGTGAAATTTAACTTCAGAAATTCGTTTTAAAATTGCCTGATGGTGTTAGGTGGAAGGTTAATGTAAACGGCGGAGGACTGAAAACAGCAAAAATACGATTTTTTTAAGTTTCGGATAAATATATATAAAATTCGTCGTTAACAACAACAACAACTAAGAATTTTATAAGGATGAATTATTATTATTATTATTATTATTATTATTATTATTATTATTATTATACTCAATCGAAAAGTAGAATAATTTACGATAATCGATTCACAATGCTACTGTATTGTTGAGCAGGTATAATAATTTAGTCGCATAATTCATATTTTTCAGTTAACTTGAGCATTATAACAGAAAGTGAAAACGAGCCTTATTGATTTCCCACATTGTAATTTACATGTTTATAAAGTTTGAAGAATAAGGGAAGCTATTTGACAAGGCAGTCTTAACCCGTTGAGTACGATGCCTAAAACCTTTGAGTACGATGAATTACCCCCATTGATTAGATATCTTAACTCCTTAATTATATTGTCTTTAACCTCTATTAGCCCCTAACTACAGTGAATTAGCCCAGTTAGTTAAGCTAATGAGCTTCTAAGTGTAAAAGAAATAAGATTATACCAATTTCACATCTAATTTGCATATAACAGCAGACACTACAGCTCATGTTAGGGATTAAAACTACAGGTATCCTTCATCTAGACAGACTTGAATCGTTCCTGAACAGAGAGACAAAGACAGACAGAGACAATTCAATGAAAAGGAATGAATATAATGAACAGCTTAGTGGTCAGTGGACGCTCTCTGGCTAACGTGGTGATCAATGTTTACCTTTACCATGACACCACTGCTGCACCATCTGTCATCCTCCACACCACCACACATCAGGGACAGACCAACACCTACTTAACCACTATAATGAAAACCTTTATTAAACTCTATGTCACTGTGTGTTACTTTTGTCCATTGTAAACATTCAGTCTTCAGTTAATGTGTTTTCAATGTACCGTCTATTATTATTTAAACACACGTATTATTATTATTATTATTATTATTATTATTATTATTATTATTATTATTATTATTACACCTCAGGAAGATCTCGGGATAATATTACTTAATACAGGTCTGGCAGGTGCGGGAAATATGAGCAATCTCCTAGAGAAAATATACAGCTGAGAGTAGAGGTGTGCCCTGAGACAGCTGAGAGTAGAGGTGTGTTCTAGAGAGCTGAGAAAATGTATTCCCTGAGAGAGCCGAGAGTAGAGGTGTGTGAACTGGGAGAGCTGAGAGTAGAGGTTGTCTCCTTAAGAACCGAGAATAAATGTGCCCTGAGAGAGATGAGAGTAGGGGTGTCCCTTAGAAGAGCTGAGAGTAAGTTGTTCCTGAAACAGCGGAGAGTAGAGTGTGCCCTGAGAGGCTGGGAGTAGAGGTGTCCCTGAGAGAGCTGTCAGCAGAGGTATCCCCTGGGAGAGCTGAGAGAAAAGGTGTTCCCTGAGAGAGCGAGAGTAGAGGTGTTCCCTGAGAGAGCTGAAAGTAGAGTTGTTCCCTGAGAGAACTGAGAATAGAGGTGTGCCCCTGAGAGCTGTGAGTGGGGTGTCCCTGAGAGCTGTCAGTAGGGTATCCCTGGGAGCTGGGAGAAAAGGTGTTCCTAGAGAGCTGAGAGAGTAGAGGTGTTCCTAAGAGAGCTGAGAGTAGAGGTGTCCCCTGAGAGCGGAGTAGAGGTGTGCCCTGAGAGAGCTGTGAGTAGAGGTATCCCTGAGAGAGCTGTGGTAGGGGTATCCCCTGGGAGAGCTGAGAGAAAGGTGTTCCCTGAGAGCTGAGGGTGGAGGTGTTCCCTAAGACTACCTAGTAGAGGTGTTCGCGAGAGCTGAGGGTAAAGTAGTTCCTGCGAGAGCTGAGAGTAAGTGGTTCCTGTGAGGCTGAGAGTAGAGAGGTGTGCCCTGAGAGAGCTGTGGTGAAGATCCTCTGGGAGAGCGGAGAGAAAATGTATTCCTGGAGAGAGCTGAGTAGTGGTGTTCCTTGAGAGAGCTGAGAGTAGAGTTGTTCCTAAGAACTGAGAATAGAGTGAGTGCCCTGAGACATCTGGAGTAGTAGAGGTGTGCCCTAAGACAGCTGAGAGAAAAGGTGTTCCCTGAGAGAGCTGGAGAGAGTAGAGGGTGTGCCCTGAAGCAGCTGAGTAGAGGTGTGCCCTGAGAGCTGTGAGTAGAGGTATCCCTGGAAGAGCTGAGAGAAAAGGGGTGTTTCCTGGGAGAGAGCTGGGAGTAGAGGCGTTCCTGAGAGAGCTGAGAGTAGAGTGTGTCCCTGAGAGAGCTGAGAGTAGAGGTGTGCCTTGAGAGAGCTGTGTGAGCAGAGGTATCCTGAGAGCTGTGAGTAGAGGTATCCCTGGGGAGAGCTGGGAGAGAGGTGTCCCTGAGAGAGAGAGATGAGAGAGAGATGTCCCCTGAGAGAGTGAGAGTAGAGATGTCCTCTGAGACTGAGAGTAGAGGTGTTCCTTGAGAGCCGAGAGTAAATCTAGATATCCCTGAGAGAGATGAAAGTAGAGGTGTTCCCGCGATAGTGAGAGAGTAAGTTGTTCCCCGAGAGAGTTGAGAGTAGAGGTGTGGCTTGAGAGCCGAGAGTAGAGGTGTCCCTGAGAGAGCTGAGAGAGTAGCCACACCCACAAGAGGCACATCGATCATCCACAATATTGACGGGGAGTTGACGCTGGCCACGCCCTCACACACACACACACACACACACACACACACACACACACACACACACACACACACACACAGAATGTACCATTAATTATCATTCTCATCTCCAGCTTGTGTCATATTCAGGTGATATAAATACTGTTGAGAATGTGATCTCTCTCTCTCTCTCTCTCTCTGTCTACTAAGAGGTGTCAGCACAGCCTCGTTTTAGTTGACTCACCAATTAACGCGACTCGACAACTTTAATTCATGGTTACGATGTGACTACGAAATGAAGGCTTCTCACCCTCACCTTTACCCTCTCACCCCCTCCTCACCTCACCCCTCTCCCTCTCACCCTCTCCCTCCTACCCCTTCCTCCTCCAGCCTTCACTACCTCCTCAACCAACACACTTTTATTTAAATTTGTTTATATTAATATTTTTTACTATTATTCCATAAATTACATACATACATACATACATACATACAGTACATACACCTTGCCATGCATACTCACAGTAACACCTACATACTACAAGCATACATATATAAACCACCTACACACACACACACACACACACACACACACACACACACAGGTGCTCCACAAAGGTTATATATTCGTAATGTTGACTCACATGAGCTGTTAGGATCGTGAGGTGTGTGGCGCGGCCGTCACTCAGTCAACACCGTCACTACTTAACACCGACAGCGTAACTCAATAAAACGTCACTCATTTAACACCGATAGCGTAACTCAGTCAACAGGTCATTCAACACCAAAGCACCAGGGCGAACATGATTGAATCTGACTACTACTGTACCTGTTCGTTAAGTGTACCTGTACCTTAACTGTACCTGATTGTACCTTAACTGTACCTGTATCTGTACCTTTAACTGGTAAT
Organism: Homarus americanus; assembly: GCF_018991925.1. Classification (NCBI taxonomy): domain Eukaryota; kingdom Metazoa; phylum Arthropoda; class Malacostraca; order Decapoda; family Nephropidae; genus Homarus; species Homarus americanus. Next base: position 1,592 of record NW_024723906.1, on the reverse strand, counting down.
TTTAATCTGGTACCTTAACTGTACCTGCATCTGTAAATTTCCAAACTGTACCTGAATCTGTATTAACTTACCTGAATCTGTACTCATCTGTACCTGACTGTACCTTTATCTGTACCTTAACTGTACCTGTATCTGTACCTTAACTGTACCTGAATCTGTACTCTAACTAGTACCTGAATCTGTACCTAACTAGTACCTGAATCGTACCTTAACTGTACCTGAATCTGTACCTTAACTAGTACCTGAATCGTACCTTAACTGTACCTGAATCTGTACCTTAACTGTACCTGTATCAAGTACCAACCTTAATCGATCTGTACCTAATTATACCTGAATCTGTACCTAACTAGTACCTGAATCTGTACCTTAACTGTACCTGAATCTGCACCTTTAACTGTACCTGAATCTGTACCTTAACTGTACCTGAATCTGTACCTTAATTGTACCTGAATCTGTACCTTAACTGTACCTGAATCTGTACTTAACTGTACCTGAATCTGTACCTTAACTAGTACCTGAATCTTTACTAGTGCCTGAATCTGTACCTAAACTGTACCTGAATCTGTACCTTAACTAGTACCTGAATCTGTACCCAACTGTACAATTCCATGAATCTGTACCTTAGCATCTGTACTGAATCTGTACCTAACTAGTACCTGAATCTGTACCTAACTGTACCTGACCTGTACCTAACTGTACCTGAATCTGTACCTAACTAGTACCTGAATCTGTACTTAACTAGTACCTGAATCTGTACCTAAACTGTACCTGAATCTGTACCTTAACTGTACCTGAATCTGTACCTTAACTGTACCTGAATCTGTACCTTAACTAGTACCTGAATCTGTACCTTAACTGTACCTGAATCTGTACTTAACTGTACCTGCATCTGTACCTTAATTGTACCTGATCTGTGCCTTAACTGTACCTGTATCTGTGTTTGTTGTTGTTTGTGTACCTGCATCTGTACCTTAACTGTACCTGTTGTATTCGTTGTAACTGGTTGAATCTGTACCTTAACTGTATTTATTGATGTATCTCAACTAATACAGCCATATGATGGGGATGAGTCGGACCTCACTCTCCCTATAGGATAAGTTGGACGGACGGACTAGACCTAACCTGGGGGATAAATTTGACGGATAGGGACGGACGAATGGATGGATAAGACGGACGTAAGGGAAGGACTAACCACGCCTAAAACCATCATGGTACGTGCAGATCACCCAACCATTAGATATTACACAAGAAACACTATTAACACTGTGTTGGGTGACCTTACGGGACAGATATGAACGGATATTCACACACACACACACACACACACACACACACACACACACACACACACACACACACACACACACACACACACACACACACACACACACACACACACACACACACACACACACGCAGTTACTTTTAAGTTTACGTTGTAGTTCAAGGTCAGTCTGTCTCCCACCTGCCCCTGATTCACTAAACTCTCTGGTGGGGGGTTAGTCTAGTGAGAGCTGGGGATGAGGGAAAGTAGTTGTAATCTTCGTATTCAAGGGTTAAGTCATTGTACTCAGGGGTTAGTCATAGTACTC
>NW_024723905.1:0-11015 GCF_018991925.1 Homarus americanus | reverse complement strand
GGGAATTTGTTTTCTTCGATCAGGGATCTTTGTTATACTCGTTCCGGGTGCTTTGTTATACTCGATCAGGGGACTTTGTTATACGCGATCAGGAGACTTTCTTATTCTCAATCAGAGGACTTTGTTATACTCGATGAGTGGACTTTGTTATACTCGATCAGGGGAATTTGCTATACCTGATCAGGGGACTTTGTTATACTCGATAAGCGGACTTTGTTATACTCTATCAGGGGACTTTGTTATACTCGATCAGGGATCTTTGTTGTACTCTTTCAGGGGGCTTTGTTATTCTCGATTAGGGGAATTTGTTATACTCGATCAGGGGACTTTGTTATACTCGATGAGGGGACTTTGTTATACTCGATCAGGGGACTTTGTTATACTCGATCAGGGCCCTTTGTTATACTCGATGAGGGGGCTTTGTTACTACTCGATCAAGTGGCTTTGTTATACTTGATCAGGGGACTTTGTTATACTAGATTAGTGGACTTTGTTATACTCGATCAGGGGACTTTAATATACTCGATGAGGGGGCTTTGTTATACTCGATCTGGCGACTTTGTTATACTCGATCAGGCAACTTTGTTATGCTCGATCAGGGATCTTTGTTCTACTCTATCATGGGACTTTGTTATACTCGATCAGGGATCTTTGTTATACTCGTTCAGGGGGCTTTGTTATACTCGTTCAGGTGACTTTGTTATAGTCGATCAGGGACTTTGTTATACCCAATCAGTGGGCTTGCCATACTCGATGAGGGACTTTGTTATACCAGACAGGACTTTAATATACTCCGAGGAGTGGGGCTTTGTTATACCTCGTTGATGAGGAGATTTGTTATACTCGATCAGGGACTTTGCTCATAATTTCCGATGAGGCCGTTATACTCGATAAGGGGCTTTGTTATACTCTCCGATAAGGGACTTTATTACACTCCATCAGGGAATTTGTTATGCCTCGATCAGGGGACTTTGTTTACTCGATCAGGGACTTTGTTATACTCGATCAGGGACTTTTGTTATACCTCGATCAGGGACTTTATGAGTAGTTGATCATCAGGGCGATTGAAGACTTTGTTATACTCGATGAGGGACTTTAAAATACTCGATCAGGGGACATTGCTATACTCGATGAGGGGACTTTGTTATACTCGATCAGGGGAATTTGTTATACTCGATCAGGGGAATTTGTTACACTCGATAAGGGGCCTTTGTTATACTCGATGAGGGGACTTTGTTATACTCGATCAGGGGAATTTGTTATACTCGATCAGGGGACTTTGTTATTATACAATCAGGGGACTTTGTTATACTCGATCAGGGGCCTTTGTTATACTCGATCGGAGGACTTTGTTATACTCAATCTGGGACTTTGTTATACTCGATCAGGGGCCTTTGTTATATTCGATCTGGACTTTGATATACTCGATCAGGGGACTTTGTTATACTCGATCAGGGGCCTTTGTTATATTCGATGAGGAGCCTTTGTTATACTCGATCAGGCGACTTTGTTATACTCGATCAGGGGTCATTGTTGTACTCGATCAGGGGGCTTTGTTGTACTCGATCAGGGGCCATTGTTATACTCGATAAGGGGCCATTGTTATACTCGATCAGGGGACTTTGTTATACTCGATAAGGGGACTTTGTTATACTCGATGAGGGGCTTTGTTATACTTGATCAGGGGACTTTGTTATACTCGATCAGGGGACTTTGTTATGCTCGACCAAGGGTCTTTGTTATACTGGATCAGTGGACTTTGTTATACTCTATCAGGGGACTTTGTTATACTCGATGAGGGGCCTTTGTTTTACTCTATCAGGGGACTTTGTTATACTGGATCTGGGGACTTTGTTATACTCGATCAGTTTTCTTTGTTATTCTTGATCAGGGGACTTTGTTATACTCGACCAGGGGCCTTTGTTGTACTCGATAAGGGGCAGTTGTTATACTCGATTAGGGGACTTTGTTATACTCGATCAGGGGACTTTGTTATACTTGATCAGGGCCCTTTGTTATACTCGATGAGGGGACTTTGTTATACTCGATCAGGGGCTTTGTTATACTTGATCAGGGGACTTTGTTATACTAGTTGAGTGGACTTTGTTATACTCGATCAGGGGACTTTAATATACTCGATCAGGGGACTTTGCCTTACTCGATCAGGGAACTTTGTTATCCTCTATCAGGGGACTTTGTTATACTCGATCAGGGCGCTTTGTTATACTTGATCAGGGGACTTTGTTATATTAGATGAGTGGACTTTGTTATATTAGATGAGTGGACTTTGTTATACTCGATCAGGGGACTTTGCCTTACTCGATCAGGGAACTTTGTTATCCTCTATCACGGGACTTTGTCATACTCGATCAGGCATCTTTGTTATACTCGTTCAGGGGGCTTTGTTATACTCGTTCAGGTGACTTTGTTATACTCGATAAGGGGCCTTTGTTATACTCGATGAGGGGACTTTGTTATTCTCACTTAGGGGAATTTGTTATACTTGATCAGGGGACTGTTATACTTGATCAGGGGATTTTGTTATACTCGATGAGGGGCTTTGTTATTCTTGATGAGGGGACTTTGTTATACTCGATCAGGGGCCTTTGTTGTACTCGATGAGGGGCCTTTATTGTACTCGATCAGGGGCCTTTGTTGTACTCGATCACGGGACTTTGTTATACTCGATCAGGGGCCTTTATTACACTCGATCAGGAAACTTTGTTATACTCGATAAGGGGCCTTTGTTATACTCGATCAGGGATCTTTGTTATACTCGTTCAGGGGGCTTTGTTATACTCGGTCATGTGACTTTGTTATACTCGATGAGGGGGCTGTGTTATACTCTATGAGGGGACTTTGCTATACTCGATCAGGGAAGTTTGTTATACTCGATAAGGGGCCTTTGTTATACTCGATGAGGGGACTTTGTTATACTCGATCAGGGGAATTTGTTATACTCGATCAGGGGACTTTGTTTTACTCGATCAGGGGACTTTGTTATACTCGATCAGGGGACTTTGTTATAGTTGATCAGGGCAGATTAGTGGACTTTGTTATACTCGATGAGGGACTTTAAAATACTCGATCAGGGGACATTGCTATACTCGATGAGGGGACTTTGTTATACTCGATCAGGGGAATTTGTTATACTCGATCAGGGGCCTTTGTTATACTCGATAAGGGGCCTTTGTTATACTCGATGAGGGGACTTTGTTATACTCGATCAGGGGAATTTGTTATACTCGATCAGGGGACTTTGTTATACTCGATGAGGGGGCTTTGTTATACTCTATCAGGGGACTTTGTTATACTCGTTCAGGGGAATTTGTTTTCTTCGATCAGGGATCTTTGTTATACTCGTTCCGGGGGCTTTGTTATACTCGATCAGGGGACTTTGTTATACGCGATCAGGAGACTTTCTTATTCTCAATCAGAGGACTTTGTTATACTCGATGAGTGGACTTTGTTATACTCGATCAGGGGAATTTGCTATACCCGATCAGGGGACTTTGTTATACTCGATCAGCGGACTTTGTTATACTCTATCAGGGGACTTTGTTATACTCGATCAGGGATCTTTGTTATACTCTTTCAGGGGGCTTTGTTATTCTCGATTAGGGGAATTTGTTATACTCGATCAGGGGACTTTGTTATACTCGATGAGGGGACTTTGTTATACTCGATCAGGGGACTTTGTTATACTCGATCAGGGCCCTTTGTTATACTTGATGAGGGGGCTTTGTTACTACTCGATCAAGTGGCTTTGTTATACTTGATCAGGAGACTTTGTTATACTAGATTAGTGGACTTTGTTATACTCGATCAGGGGACTTTAATATACTCGATGAGGGGGCTTTGTTATACTCGATCAGGGGACTTTGTTATACCCGATCAGGCGACTTTGTTATACTCGATCAGGCGACTTTGTTATACTCGATCAGGGATCTTTGTTCTACTCTATCAGGGGACTTTGTTATACTCGATCAGGGATCTTTGTTATACTCGTTAGGGGGCTTTGTTATACTCGTTCAGGTGACTTTGTTATAGTCGATAAGGGGACTTTGTTATACTCGATGAGGGGGCTTTGTTATACTCGATGAGGGGACTTTGTTATACTCGATAAGGGGCCTTTGTTATACTCGATGAGGGGACTTTGTTATACTCGATCAGGGGAATTTGTTATACTCGATCAGAGGACTTTGTTTTACTCGATCAGGGGACTTTGTTATACTCGATCAGGGGACTTTGTTATAGTTGATCAGGGCAGATTAGTGGACTTTGTTATACTCGATGACGGACTTTAAAATACTCGATCAGGGGACATTGCTATACTCGATGAGGGGACTTTGTTATACTCGATCAGGGGAATTTGTTATACTCGATCTGGGGCCTTTGTTATACTCGATAAGGGGCCTTTGTTATACTCGATGAGGGGACTTTGTTATACTCGATGAGGGGGCTTTGTTATACTCGATCAGGGGACTTTGTTATACACAATCAGGGGACTTTGTTATACTCGATCAGGGGCCTTTGTTATAGTCGATGAGGGGGCTTTGTTATACTCTATAAGGGGACTTTTTTATACTCGATCAGGAGCCTTTGTTATACTCGATCGGAGGACTTTGTTATACTCAATCTGGGGACTTTGTTATACTCGATCGGGGGCCTTTGTTATATTCGATCTGGACTTTGATATACTCGATCAGGGGACTTTGTTATACTCGATCAGGGGCCTTTGTTATATTCGATGAGGAGCCTTTGTTATACTCGATCAGGCGACTTTGTTATACTCGATCAGGGGTCATATTTGTACTCGATCAGGGGGCTTTGTTGAACTCGATCAGGGGCCATTGTTATACTCGATAAGGGGCCATTGTTATACTCGATCAGGGGACTTTGTTATACTCGATAAGGGGACTTTGTTATACTCGATGAGGGGCTTCGTTTTACTTGATCAGGGGACTTTGTTATACTCGATCAGGGGACTTTGTTATGCTCGACCAAGGGTCTTTGTTATACTGGATCAGTGGACTTTGTTATACTCTATCAGGGGACTTTGTTATACTCGATGAGGGGCCTTTGTTTTACTCTATCAGGGGCCATTGTTATACTCGATCAGGGGACTTTGTTATACTCGATCAGGGGACTTTGTTATGCTCGACCAAGGGTCTTTGTTATACTTGATCAGTGGACTTTGTTATACTCTATCAGGGGACTTTGTTATACTCGACCAGGGGCCTTTGTTGTACTCGATAAGGGGCAGTTGTTATACTCGATTAGGGGACTTTGTTATACTCGATCAGGGGACTTTGTTATGCATGATCAGGGCCCTTTGTTATACTCGATGAGGGGACTTTGTTATACTCGATCAGGGGGGCTTTGTTATACTTGATCAGGGGGCTTTGTTATACTAAATAAGTGGACTTTGTTATACTCGATCAGGGGACTTTAATATACTCGATCAGGGGACATTGCCTTACTCGATCAGGGAACTTTGTTATCCTCTATCAGGGGACTTTGTTATACTCGATCAGGCATCTTTGTTTTACTCGTTCAGGGGGCTTTGTTATACTCGTTCAGGTGACTTTGTTATACTCGATAAGGGGACTTTGTTATACTCGATGAGGGGACTTTTTATACTCGATCAGGGGACTTTGCTATACTCGATCAGGGAACTTTGCTATACTCGATCAGGGGGCTTTGTTATACTCGATAAGGGGCCTTTGTTATACTCGAAGAGGGGACTTTATTATTCTCACTTAGGGGAATTTGTTATACTTGATCAGGGGACTGTTATACTTGATCAGGGGATTTTGTTATACTCGATGAGGGGCTTTGTTATTCTTGATGAGGGGACTTTGTTATACTCGATTAGGGGTCTTTGTTGTACTCGATGAGGGGCCTTTATTGTACTCGATCAGGGGCCTTTGTTGTACTCGATCACGGGACTTTGTTATACTCGATCAGGGGCCTTTATTACACTCGATCAGGAAACTTTGTTATACTCGATAAGGGGCCTTTGTTATACTCGATCAGGGATCTTTGTTATACTCGTTCAGGGTGCTTTTTTATACTCGGTCATGTGACTTTGTTATACTCGATGAGGGGGCTGTGTTATACTCTATGAGGGGACTTTGCTATACTCGATCAGGGAAGTTTGTTATACTCGATAAGGGGCCTTTGTTATACTCGATGAGGGGACTTTGTTATACTCGATGAGGGGAATTTGTTATACTCGATCAGGGGACTTTGTTTTCCTCGATCACGGGACTTTGTTATACTCGATCAGGGGACTTTGTTATAGTTGATCAGGGCAGATTAGTGGACTTTGTTATACTCGATGAGGGACTTTAAAATACTCGATCAGGGGACATTGCTATACTCGATGAGGGGACTTTTTTATACTCGATGAGGGGACTTTGTTATACTCGACCAGGGGAGTTTGTTATACTCGACCAGGGGACTTTGTTATACTCGATGAGGGGCCTTTGTTAAACTCGATGAGGTACCTTTGTTATACCCGATCAGGGGACTTTGTTATACTCGATCAGCGGACTTTGGTATACTCTATCAGGGGAATTTGTTATACTCGATCAGGGATCTTTGTTATACTCTTTCAGGGGGGCTTTGTTATTCTCGATTAGGGGAATTTGTTATACTCGATCAGTGGACTTTGTTATACTCGATCAGGGGACTTTGTTATACTCGATCAGGGGACTTTGTTATACTCGATCAGTGCCCTTTGTTATACTCGATCAGGGGGCTTTGTTACTACTCGATCAAGTGGCTTTGTTATACTAGATCAGGGGACTTTGGTATACTAGATTTGTGGACTTTGTTATACTCGATTAGGGGACTTTAATATACTCGATGAGGGGGCTTTGTTATACTCGATCAGGGGACTTTGTTATACCCGATCAGGCGACTTTGTTATTCTCGATCATGGGACTTTGTTATACTCTATCAGGGATCTTTGTTCTACTCTATCAGGGGACTTTGTTATACTCGATCAGGGATCTTTGTTATACTCTTTCAGGGGGCTTTGTTATACTCGTTCAGGTGACTTTGTTATACTCGATCAGGGGCCTTTGTTATACTCGATCAGGGGGCTTTGTTATACTCGATGAGGGGACTTTGTTATACTCAATGAGGGGACTTTAATATACTCGATGAGGGGGCTTTGTTATACTCGATCAGGGGACTTTGTTATACTCGATCAGGGGACTTTGTCTATACTCGATGAGGGGGCTTTTTATATTCGATAATGGGCCTTTGTTATACTCGATGAGGGGACTTTGTTATACTCGATCAGGGGAATTTGTTATACTCGATCAGGGGACTTTGTTTTACTCGATCAGGGGACTTTGTTATACTCGATCAGGGGACTTTGTTATAGTTGATCACGGCAGATTAGTGGACTTTGTTATACTCGATGAGGGACTTTAAAATACTCGATCAGGGGACATTGCTATACTCGATGAGGGGACTTTGTTATACTCGATCAGGGGAATTTGTTATACTCGATCAGGGGCCTTTGTTATACTCAATAAGGGGCCTTTGTTATACTCGATGAGGGGACTTTGTTATACTCGATCAGGGGAATTTGTTATACTCGATCAGGGGACTTTGTTATACGCGATGAGTGGGCTTTGTTATACTCTATCAGGGCACTTTGTTATACTCGTTCAGGGGAATTTGTTTTCTTCGATCAGGGATCTTTGTTATACTCGGTCCGGGGGCTTTGTTATACTCGATCAGGGGACTTTGTTATACGCGATCAGGAGACTTTCTTATTCTCAATCAGAGGACTTTGTTATACTCGATGAGTGGACTTTGTTATACTCGATCAGGGAATTTAATATACTCGATCAGGGGAATTTGCTATACCCGATCAGGGGACTTTGTTATACTCGATCAGCAGACTTTGTTATACTCTATCAGGGGACTTTGTTATACTCGATCAGGTATCTTTGTTATACACTTTAAGGGGGCATTGTTATTCTCGATTAGGGGAATTTGTTATACTCGATCAGGGGACTTTGTTATACTCGATGAGGGGACTTTGTTATACTCGATCAGGGGACTTTGTTTTTCTCGATCAGGGCCCTTTGCTATACTCGATCAGGGGGCTTTGTTATACTCGATCAGGGGGCTTTGTCATACTTGATCAGGGGACTTTGTTATAATAGATTAGTGGACTTTGTTATACTCGATCAGGGGACTTTAATATACTCGATGAGGGGGCTTTGTTATAATCGATCAGGGGACTTTGTTATACCCGATCAGGCGACTTTGTTATACTCGATCAGGGGACTTTGTTATACTCGATCAGGGATCTTTGTTATACTCTATCAGGGGACTTTGTTATACGCGATCAGTGATCTTTGTTATACTCGATCAGGGGACTTTGTTATACCCGATCAGGGATCTTTGTTCTACTCTATCAGGGGACGTTGTTATACTCGATCAGGGATCTTTGTTATACTCGTTCAGGGAACTTTGTTATACTCGTTCAGGTGACTTTGTTATACTCGATCAGGAGACTTTGTTATACTCGATCAGGGGGCTTTGTTATACTCGATGAGGGGACTTTGTTATACTCGATGAGGGGACTTTAATATACTCGATGAGGGGGCTTTGTTATACTCGATCAGGGGACTTTGTTATACCCGATCAGGCGACTTTGTTATACTCGATCAGGGGACTTTGTTATACTCGATCAGGGATCTTTGTTATACTCTATCAGGGGACTTTGTTATACGCGATCAGTGATCTTTGTTATACTTGATCAGGGGACTTTGTTATATTCGATCAGGGATCTTTGTTCTACTCTATCAGGGGAATTTGTTATACTCGATCAGGGATCTTTGTTATACTCGTTCAGGAATTTGTTATACTCGATCAGGGACTTTGTTATACTCGATTCGGGGACCTTTTGTTATACTCGATCAGGCGACGTTTGTTATACTCGTTCAGGGGCTTTGTTATACTCGATGAGGACTTTGTTATACTCGATGAGGGGACTTTTAATATACTCGATGAGGGGCTTTGTTATACTCGATGAGGTACTTGTTATACTCGATCAGGGACTTTTGTCTATATACTGATGAGGGGCTTTGTTGTTTCCGGGATACGGGCCTTTGTTATACTCGATGAGGACTTCGTTATACTTGATCAGGGGAATTTGTTATACTCGATCAGGGACTTGGATTTACTTGATCAGGGGACTTTGTTATACTCGATCAGGGGACTTTGTTATAGCTGATCAGGGCAGATTAGTGGACTTTGTTATACTCGATGAGGGACTTTAAAATACTCGATGAGGGGACATTGCTATACTCGAAGAGGGGACTTTGTTATACTCGATAAGGGGACTTTGTTATACTCGATGAGGGGACTTTTTATACTCGATCAGGGGACTTTGCTATACTCGATCTTGGGACTTTGCTAAACTCGATCAGGGGGCTTTGTTATACTCGATAAGGGGCCTTTGTTATACTCGATGAGGGGACTTTGTTATTCTCACTTAGGGGAATTTGTTATACTTGATCAGGGGACTGTTATACTTGATCAGGGGATTTTGTTATACTCGATGAGGGGCTTTGTTATTCTTGATGAGGGGACTTTGTTGTACTCGATCAGGGGCCTTTGTTGTACTCGATGAGGGGCCTTTAATGTACTCGATCAGGGGCCTTTGTTGTACTCGATCACGGGACTTTGTTATACTCGATCAGGGGCCTTTATTACACTCGATCAGGAAACTTTGTTATACTCGATAAGGGGCCTTTGTTATACTCGATCAGGGATCTTTGTTATACTCGTTCAGGGGGCTTTCTTAAACGCGGTCATGTGACTTTGTTATACTCGATGAGGGGGCTGTGTTATACTCTATGAGGGGACTTTGCTATGCTCGATCAGGGAAGTTTGTTATACTCGATAAGGGGCCTTTGTTATACTCGATGAGGGGACTTTGTTATACTCGATCAGGGGAATTTGTTATACTCGATCAGGGGACTTTGTTTTACTCGATCAGGGGACTTTGTTATACTCGATCAGGGGACTTTGTTATAGTTGTCAGGGCAGATTAGTGGACTTTGTTATACTCGATGAGGGATTTTAAAACACTCGATCAGGGGACATTGCTATACTCGATGAGGGGACTTTGTTATACTCGATCAGGGGAATTTGTTATACTCGATCAGGGGCCTTTGTTATACTCGATAAGGGGCCTTTGTTATACTCGATGACTGGACTTTGTTATACTCGATCAAGGGAATTTGCTATACTCGATCAGGGGACTTTGTTATTCTCGATGAGGGGGCTTTGTTATACTCTATCAGGGGACTTTGTTATACTCGTTCAGGGGAATTTGTTATCTTCGATCAGGGATCTTTGTTATACTCGTTCCGGGGGCTTTGTTATACTCGATCAGGGGCCTTTGTTATACGCGATCAGGAGACTTTCTTATTCTCAATCAGAGGACTTTGTTATACTCGATGAGTGGACTTTGTTATTCTCGATCAGGGGAATTTGCTCTCCCCGATCAGGGGACTTTGTTATACTCGATCAGTGGACTTTGTTATACTCTATCAGGGGACAGTGTTATACTCGATCAGGGATCTTTGTTATACTCTTTCAGGGGGCTTTGTTATTCTCGATTAGAGGAATTTGTTATACTCGATCAGGGGACTTTGTTATACTCGATGAGGGGACTTTGTTATACTCGATCAGGGGACTTTGTTATACTCGATCAGGGCCCTTTGTTATACTCGATGAGGGGGCTTTGTTACTACTCGATCAAGTGGCTTTGTTATACTTGATCAGGGGACTTTGTTATACTAGATTAGTGGACTTTGTTATACTCGATCAGGGGACTTTAATATACTCGATGAGGGGGCTTTGTTATACTCGATCAGGGGACTTTGTTATACCCGATCAGGCGACTTTGTTATACTCGATCAGGGGACTTTGTTATACTCGATCAGGGGGCTTTGTTATACTCGATGAGGGGA
>NW_024723904.1:17500-25033 GCF_018991925.1 Homarus americanus | reverse complement strand
CTAGAAGTTATTACGTATTGCTCTTGGAAACAGCTCGACACTGTAGCCATAACAACACTCTGCAGGTTGCTGGTTTCTCATTCTTTGAACATACTGAGATTACTATTAATCATACTGTATTTTTCCTTTGTTTTCCTGCCTTCTTCTAAATAATAACAATCAATGATTTTAACTTGACAAATATTGTATTATCATAAACATCGATGCTACAGATAATTAGAGGTCAGACTATTCTCTATCTAAACAGAGGATTCATGGTGGACAGTACAATACATACTAGAAGGTTTTGATGGTGTTTTACTTTAATCTTTATACTCCTAGTTCAGACTATATATACCGTGGCGCATACACTGCGAACCCTCCACAACTTAATACATTTTTCATGGAATTGATGTAGCAGACTACCGTATCCTGACTACTGGATGATACTTTTAACGGTCAACAAAGCCATTTGACTCATATACAGTATATATATAGTTAGCTTACAAATAAATGTTGATGCATCTCTTCTGGTACAACAAATATACACAAATATTAACCTGAGGTTAGGAAATATTTCTTTGGCCTTTGTACTGATAAGTACTAAACAATTTTATAATTATTAATATACATGTGTTTCTAAAGAACAATACTGGCCTTAAAATGTATTCGATATGGATCAAACCAATGTAGGATTGCTTTGTATAACTGTGAAATAATATTGTTTCATATAATTATGATTGTAATATCTCATGGATCCAAAAGTCTTCACATTTGACAGACCCAACAGAGGACCATAATCTGGGTCGCTGTGATAAACAAATATGTTGATTGACCTCATATCCGTATTGAAGGTCCATTCTGGGAAGCTCTTGGCAACTGCTCCCTGATGAGTCTTGCTGGGGAGGGAGGCTGAGGAAGCAGGTTTGAGTGAGGTGATGGGTTGTGTGGAGTTGTTATGAGGATTTGTGGGGGCTATTGGCTGGGTCATCAGGTGTGAAGGAGATCCGGTAGGTGCAGAGATGGTGAATCTGCACCCAGACAAAAGTATCTTCCAAGGATTGCTGAGTAGATGCCCCACTTCTGAAGTGTTGACACAGCTTATCTGTAAATCATCATATAGTATAGTATTTATATTAACTGCTGAAGTTCTACTGCTATAGCTTATAATCAGTCTGACACACACATTTACTACTTACAGTTTACTACACATTTATCATCTCATGCAAAACTTAGCTTTACTTTTACTTTACTTATCCTTCGCCACTGATCGACTTGTTAGCCGCTTGGGCGATGGGTCACGCTCTGGATTACTTTTTCATTTATCTTCTTCAATGTCATTTTGTTTCAAGGCACTGTACATTTACAAACATTCACATAATGATAACTGTATTGAGAGTCAGATAATTGAAAATTTGAAGTTTTGATGTAATACTTTTACACTGTCCAGTACAGTGAACCAGTAATATACACACACCAAAATTATAACAATATTTCAACAATACTGTACTGTACAGTCAAAGGAGTCCTCATTCTGTTTCTTGACCACAGTATATTTAAGTAGTTGGCTGCCTGAATCCAACTGTTCGGATATCACGAGGAGCGCATGGAATGGTTCACCATCTGAGATGTCACCACTTTTCTTGACATGACTTTTGTCTTTGACTGTAAGATATAGTAAGTAGTAATGTAAGTAATTTTTATTGATTACGACTCAAATGCCCAACAAAATTTATATTTACCAGGGTTAAATTACATTTAGATATAAGAACCTAGACAAGAGACCATGCAGCAATGAGAGTTGCCATCAACTAACTGAACTAACCCAATCTAACTGAATCCCTATTACTAGTCTTCACGTCTGTCTACAGTGAACAAGTTTTGTATCTCAGAGTTTACAGTTCTGTAGCTCATTGTTGTACTTTTTTACAGAAATTTGTAGAAGAACATAGGAAGATGATGGTGTTCAGCAAGCCAGTGTTAAGATCGTAGGTGCTTGAACTGTGTGAGGTTATAGTTTGAAATTTATATCTTTACTTTTAACCCTTCACCACTGATCGGCCTGTTAGCCACTTGGGCTGTTGGTCATGTCTCTGTTTTACACGGTTGCCATGTACCGACTCCAGAATGTACGCACCCTGTGCCAGTGCTGGTCGTCTGGTCTTTTGTGTTTGCCATAAAATGATTTTGTTCTTCTTGAACTGTCTTGGTACAAATGCTCTGGTGATGCAAAACCCAAGTAATCTGCAGCATCAGTTATTCTACTAAGGCTGTGGTTCTTTTATTTAAAGCTTAGTTAATGAGAGTCTACCATACCTCCACATCACTTGAATCTTCCGCTGAGAAGGTGGGTGGCAAGACATAAGTAGGTAGGTGTGGGTAGGGAGCTGGGAGAGCCAGCAGGCAATGGTGTCAGTGCCTGGCCTCTTATTAGGTCCTGCACCAGAGCCGAGCAATGAGGTCTGATGCTGCAGGAGACACGTGCTCTGGGGTAATGAATGCCCTGCAAGGATGTGGTTCAGTTTCAACCCAGCCACTGTGTTTGCCTGTGAATAAATGCTACAATTACATCATGTTATTATAATAAACAACTATTTGAGTCCACTGAGCCCAGGTATATACTTGTGTGGGTAATACTCCAAACCAAAGCATCAGCAGGTGTTCAGTGGCAACTATTTGCCTAATCTAAGCCACTAATAACATCAAGTAAAATTTGAAAACAAATTGACCTTCACAACCTTCGCTATGCTGTGTGTCTCAGTCAACATGTTAAAGTAGGGGCTCAATATGTTACATAGATAGTACAATACACTGATGAGTACAATACTGTATTCAGGTGAATATTGTTGAGTCTACTGCATCTGCGTTGAGTACGATGAGATTTATTATTTATTTTAATTGTAATTCAGTAATATACTGTACTGTACTGTATTGTGTACCTTACTCTAGATGGTAATTTATACCTGCTGGGCCCTTACACTCTACCACCTTTGTAATAGACTTTCAGTACTGTACATCACTTACACATATTAAACCCAATAGTTTGATAGTTTTTTGGAACACACATACAGCATATATACAGTCTCAATCATACATATGAATCTTGTGTGTGTGTGTGTGTGTGTGTGTGTATACATTAATCTTTTGAAGTATGGTATGAAGGACAGGTGATCGTGCATGAATGGAAAAATGGCTATAAAGGGTAGATGACCTGCTACAAAGCAGTTGTCTTACCTTGAAAGGCATGTCAGCAGTTAAGACAAAGAACAGGAGGACCCCCAGGGCCAAAGATGTCCCTGCTGGACCCACGCACGACTCATCCTGTTCAAAAGTAATTTAGAATTAATCAAAATGCTGGAATGATGATGATTTTAAGTTATCCATATTCTGTGTGTTAATAAAAAAGTAATATATACTGATAGTAGCAAATGCAAGATTACATTTCCCAGGAGCTGACAGGAGGAGGGGCTTGCTTGTTGCTCACACACTGTTCCAACACTCTCACCCACCTTGTATAGTTCAGGGGCAGCATAAGGTGAGCCACAGAAGGTACCATTGCTGCTGCAAGTCATTAACACGTGTAGAAGCCAAAGTCACCTAGGCTGACCTGACCTGGCCCAGCCAGGAAAAACATTCTCTGCTTTGATGTCTCTGGTGGATATGGAGAGACCATGCTGTGGAGGTGATCACAAAGAGGTCTGAGGTTATACTTTCTGAATAAAGCCTCATTTACTGCACAGTATTTGTAACAAAAATTAGGAAAACATTACACTTTGAGAATACCATCAAGATGCTGTTGTTTCCACTTTTTATGATTCAAATTAAACCAATTATTTTGGTAATGTTATAATAATAAATAATTGAATTTCTGGTAGAAGTCATTGAGGTTTTAGGATAAACTCGAAAACTTGTCTCATATTATGAACACAAACGGCTTAGAATGTACATAAATTCTGAAAATACTGAGGTCAAATTTATGTAAGGCGATTTGTCAAATGGGTCCCTGTCTAGTGAGCCTTAGTTCTTTTTTTTATCCTTCTTGCAAATGATGGCTATTACAGTACCACGAAGTTCACTGAAGAAAACCAACGTACAGCACAGCCCTAACCCAGAGTCATGTCAGGAGGTCACCAGTAAGATATAACAATTCCTTGAAACTCATCATCAAAAGCAACGCTGCAGCCATTAATGCACAAGTTTGTTTGCACTTCAAGTGGTTTATTGCCAAAGTCTACAATTTATAGCAAGTTAAAATGAAATCACACTTGCACTTACATAAAATAAATTTGTATATCACAATTACGACGCTCTGGTGAGTTTATATATATTATTTTTAGTTGGGCTGATTATATTTCTGTGTAAAGATTTTAGTCACGTGAGCTGCCTATAAAAACAAAATGGGAGGAGAATTGTTAAAAAGAATACATTACACATCTTGGATTTGTGACATATAGACAGTCCTGAATATTCCATCAATCAGAACACAAAACAAAAAATACGTTCATCAATACATAGAATCGAGGACAAAAGTCCGCCCTTTGTGAACCCGAGTCAAGGAATGATCCTCTCAACAACTTACCTACATTTGTGAATCTGCACCGATACTTTCTCTCTACTGAGGCAGCTAGTGGAACAGCAAACACAAATTGACTATATAACCGAGAATGACAGCTCACCAGGGTGAAAGTTCATCAACTATTCCTGTTACCTGATATAAAATTACTACTACTGAACACGAAGTAACGACAGAAACAAGAATATTGTACCTGCACCTACAAAAAAGACTAAGGTACACTAGGTAAGTAATTAAGTAAGTTGGAGTAACAGGCCTTGAACAACTGATGTAAACAATAAGGTTGGTTCTGTAATGAGCCCAGGAGGCCTGGATGTAGGGAAGATCAGACTTACCAGGTAGGTGACAGCCGAGAGGACCTGGTGAAGACCTTGGCCGAAGTCGTTCTGGAGGCACTCGGCCGTATGATGCAAAGAAAGAGGTTCACCACAGAGCGAATTCCAACACCAGGTGGATCCTTGATAGCGTTCCCACAACCTCCGAACAACCTATGGAGTGGAGGCATCAGTGTTAAATTATGGTGATGCATTCTGATGGTGTGTTAAATTATGGTGATGCATTCTGATGGTGTGTTAAATTATGGTGATGCATTTGTGTGGTTTGTGGTGTGTGTGTGTGGTCTGATGGGCAAATTATGGGATGTTGATGGTTTAAATGAGTATGCATTCTGATGGTTTGTGGATGGCGTTTGCATTCTGATGGTGTGTTAAATTATGGTGATGCATTCTGATGGTGCGTTAAATTATGGTACAGGTGATGCATTCTGATGGTGCGTTAAATGATGGTGATGCATTCTGATGGCGTTAAATTAAGGTGTGCATTCTGATGGTGCGTTAAATTATGGTGATGCATTCTGATGGTGCGTTAAATTATGGAGGTAACACATTCTGATGTTAAATTATGGTGATGCATTCTGATGGTATTAAATTATGGTGATGCATCTGATGGTGCGTTAAATTAAGGTCAGGTAACACATTCTGATGGCGTTAAATTATGGTGATGCATTCTGATGGTGCGTTAAATTATGGTGATACATTCTGATGGTGTGTTAAATTATGGTGAAGCTTCTATGGTTTGTTTATGGTGGTTAAATTAGGTAGTTTGGTGTGTTAATTATGTGATATTCTCATGGTGTGATATGGTTAATGGCGTGACCTTATAATGTTGGGGTGAGCGACTGGCATCCATGTTGGAGATCTCCTGGCCAACATCCTCTGTGTTTTCTGTCCAGTTTGGCCTTGTCGATTACCTTCACCGCCACCTTGTCTGTGGAGGGAGGGACAGTGACGTGAAGTTGTCTGTGGAGAGGACAGTGACGTATTAGTTGTCTGTGGAGAGGAGTGACGTTTAGTTGTCTGTGGAGAGGACAGTGACGTATTAGTTGTCTGGGGACAGTGACGTATGTTGTCTGTGGAGGACAGTGACGTAATAGTTGTCTGTGGAGAGGGACAGTGACGTATTAGTTGTCTGTGGAGAGGGGCAGTGACGTATTAGTTGTCTGTGGAGAGGACAGTGACGTATTAGTTGTCTGTGGAGAGGGACAGTGACGTATTAGTTGTCGTGGAGAGTTGTGGGAGGAAAGGTCTGTTGGGAAGGAAAGTGTCTGTGAGAGGGACAGTGACTGCATTTTTAAAACACATGTTCTGTACATTGGTGCAACACACACACACACACACACACACACACACACACACACACACACACAAGGGATACAACAGTGAGAAAGACATCAACTGGGATCCGTTTCTAAGCGACCCCTAACTTCCCGCTAAAAGTTAATTTTTTCTAGGATCATCAAGAGTATTTTTTAATCCTATCCAGCTAGAGGTATCTAAAATTATATAACCAGTTCCTTTCTGTTGTCTATCTAAATTTGTTTAATTTGTCTTCAAAAATTATCTAAATGTCAACTTAAAAATTGTTTAACATGTCTCTAAAACTTGGCGTTGTTTATCCTGGGAACAGAATCAAAGTGTTGCCAATCAAAGGTTATCCTGTGCCGCCATGATACTCAACACGTACAGAGTGCTCCGAGCACACACACACACACACACACACACACACACACACACACACACACACACACACACATCTACTAGGTTTATTAACAGATAATAAACATGTTTTATATATTACTAATGGTTATTTATTGATATATAACTTAAAAGAAAAAATAAAGATAAACAAAAATAAACCAGTGATGAGGGTTGACTTATTGACACGATAACAGCTTTTAACCGTTACTAACTGACCTGTGTTATCGTGGACGCTACCTACCCACCCACCACTACCACCCACCTACCAACACCTACCTACCCACCATTCACCCACCAACCTCTAGTACACCCCCCAAACCTGTTGCTGAATACTGACGTCATCACAGAACTCTTAGGCTCGCCGATGACCTCACCACACCGTCTCCTTTCTGTCTGTCTGGTTCTAATTTACACTTCTGATTCTCTTTATTCTCTTCTCTTATCCTCTATTTCATTTTCTTTATCTCTCTTACCGTTTCAATTTCTCTCTCTCTCCCTCTAAAATTCCCTGAGTTAACCTGCCTAATAGACGTGCCATGATTACGTCCAACAGCCAATCACAGCCGACTTACTAGCCAGAGTTATATGTTTCGACCAATCAGAATAAACTCCCTCATTAATCAACCAATAGCATCACCGTCTCCAAGAAGATCTATGTTGTTATGGTTCCTTCGACCAATCAAATTATGACTGCTTCCTTATCCCAATAGAGGATCAGTGTTTGGTAGAAAAGATCCTACCCTATCTTGGTAGTAGTAGTGGTGGTGGTGGTGGTGGTGGTGGTGGTGGTGGTGAGGTGAGGTGGTGGTGGTGGTGGTGAGGTGAGGTGGTGGGTGGTGGTGGGGTGGTGGTGGTGGTGGTGGGGTGGTGGTGAGTGAAGTGGTGGTGGTGGTGGTGGTGGTGGTGGTGGTGGTGGGGTGGTGGTGGTGGGGTGGTGGTGGTGGG
>NW_024723904.1:7500-15000 GCF_018991925.1 Homarus americanus | reverse complement strand
AGTGGTAGTGGTAATTAGTAGTATTGGTAGTGGTAGTAGTAGTATTAGTGGTAGTAGTAGTAGTAGTAGTAGTAGTATTAGTAGTAGTAGTAGTAATGTCATTCACGCCATGAGATTGATATTTGAGCAAGCGTGATTGTGAGCCGTTCTCCTGGTGGATGCTTTAGCGCATTCAACATACTTAACCACCGAGGCTGACACTGCACAACATCAAGATCCAAGTGTCCCTAGCTGCGATGTGTGTTGAAAATTCGTATAGGAATCCTTCAGACCTCTGCGTAGTAAACAACAGGCTCTACGGTGATGCCATCCTACACAGTCGACCGAGGGGAACAACACAGGGAGACCCCGTTGCAATGGCAATGTATGCAATAGAGCCTATCAGTGCTCCAACAAAATAAAGTATGAAACAACTGGGGTCAAACAAGTGCAACATGCTGATGACCTCGAACTGAGAAAGTGGAGGACATCAAAAGTGGTGGGACCTGGTAGCACCCTTGAGGTCCTGAAATAAGGTACCACCAAACGCCAGCAAATCCTTCCTCATCAGTGAAGCCAGATCATTATGATCGGGCTGGCCAGGAGATTTTCGGCGAAAGTGAGGAGTCAAAACAACTAAGGACGGCCAAGAACATCTAGGCGCAGTGGTGGCACTACGGACTTCAAGACCCGAGCCACGTAGGGGGGAAAGGTGAACGAGTGGGTTAGCGAAAATCCATGCTCTATCGGAAGTTGCTAACAGAGCCACATCTGACCTTTGCAGCATTCACATGAGTCAAGCATCGTTGGAACACACAGTCGTACCATCCCTGAGATCCGACCCTCCTCCACCCTTTGGAAGAAGCAATCAGTGTCAAGTTCATTCCCAAACTAGTGAAACACCACGACTTAACGAAGTGAAAAGAACACTTCTTGCACTTCCACCAAGACTGGGAGGATGGGACTAACTAATCCAGAGGAGATTGCTGACTCTGAACATCAAAATTCATAAGCTCAAAGCAGCCCTCACTGACCATAATAGCCCAGAATGCAACAGAAGTGGACACCAGCGAAGTTAATAAGATCCGTAGATCATTACAACAGATCGACGCTTGCTTTGCAAAATGACATGTTACAGCAACTATTGCTGCAGGTTCGAAAAATCTGACAAAAAAGTAGCTATAAGCGCGGGAGGTGGGCGCCTCGAACTGGTTAACTTCTACGTTACCGATAAGAACCCAAATGGTTTCAGCCTTAACAAACCAAGAATTTACAGATGCCATTGCTCTGGAATGCGGTTGGCTGATAGATGGTTACCCTCCCAATGCGTGTGTGTATTCCTATGATGCTTGATCTTGCCATGGTTTTGCAAGAGGGCTTCATATGCATGAGGCATGACAGGTAAGGGATCTCACAGCAAATATGTTGAGAGGAAACCTGCCGGGACGATGGTGAAGACAAACCCTCCTTCCCGCTGGATGGCGAGATCCTCCCAACACAGGACTTCAAACACATCTAGCAAGCCGGTGGACGTCAGTGCTCGAGGATTCTGGACGCAGGGACAGCGAGCCTTCTTCGACATCAAGGATTTTGATCCATGGCCGTTTGTCACCGTAACCTAGCTCTCGATGCTGCACATAGGAGGAACAAGGAGAACGACAAGAAGGGCATATGGGAAGATTCAAATGTCGATCAAGGCAACTTCACTCGTAGTGTTCACAACCTCTGGTGGGGATGGGCCCCAAAAGCGCAAGATGTTTCACCGCGCCAGACTCGCGGAGCTGATCTCGAACGAAGCAGCAGCCAGAAGTTATGTCACAGCCTGGATGAGATGTCGACTGTCCTTCTCTCTCTCCTTCAGTCGGCTTTGCAACGCCTGCCTCAGGGAACAGAGCTTCTGCCCTACTCCGTCAACTGCTGCAGATATCGACTATGAGGCTACATTCACCAATGCTGCATCGATCTGCGGCTCAACTAATTGCTGAATGGGATGGTTGCTTATGTATTAGGATGTTACAATATTAAGGTAAATAAATGGTGGCGAAGGTGTGGCTATTGGGGGGAGGCTGGAGGCCACGTTTAAAAAAAAAAAAAAAAAAAAGGTAGTAGTAGTAGTAGTAGTAGTAGGTGGTGGTGGTGGTGGTGGTGAGGTGAGGTGGTCAGTGAGGTGGTGAGTCAGGCAGTGGTGAGGTCAGTGAGTGGTGGTCAGTGGTGGTGGTGGTGGTGGGGCGGTGGTGGTGAAGTCAGTGGTGGTCAGTTGGTGTTGGTGGTGGTGGGGTGGTGGTGGTGGGGTGGTGGTGGTGGTGGTGGTGGTGGGGTCAGTGGGGTGGGGTGGTGGTGGTGGTGGTGGTGGTGGGGTGGTGGGGTGGTGGTGGTGGTGGTGGTGGTGGTGGTGGTGGTTGGTGGTTGGTGGGTGGGGTGGGGTGGTTGGTGGTGGGGGTTGGTGGGTGGGGTGGTGGTGGTGGGGTGGTGGTGGTGGGTTGGTGGTGGTGGTGGTGGTGGTGGTGGTGGTGGTGGTGGTGGTTGGTGGTGGTGGTGGTGGTGGTGGTGGTGGTGGTGGTGGTGGTGGTGAGGTGGTGAGGTGAGGTGGTGGTGAGGTGGGGTGGTGGTGGTGGTGGTGGTGGTGGTGGTGGTGGTGGTGGTGGTGGTGGTCGGTGGTGGTGGTGGTGGGGTGGTGGTGGTGGTGGGGTGGTGGTGGTGGTCAGTGGTCAGTGGTGGTGGTGGTGGTGGTGATTGGTCAGTGGTGGTGGTGGGGTGGTGGTGGTGGTGGGTGAAGTTGGTGGTGGTGGTGGTGGTGGTGGTGGGGTGGTGGTGGTGGGGTGGTGGTGGTGGTGGGGTGGTGGTGGGGTGGTGGTGGTGGTGGTGGTCAGTGGTGGTGGTGGTGGTGGTGGTGGTGGTGGTTGGTGGTTGGTTGGTGGGTTGGTTGGGGTTGGATAATAATAATAATAATAATAATAATAATAATAATAATAATAATAATAATAATAATAATAATAATAATAATAATAATAATAATAATAATAATAATAATAATAATAATAATAATAATAATAGTAATAATAGTAATAATAATATTAATAATATTAATAATAATAATAATAATAGTAATAATAATAATAGTAAATAATAATAGTAAATAATAGTAATGTGTAATGGGCAACCAACATGGCGTGGTGTCGTGAGACGTCCTCCCTGATCTAGTAGTATTAATTGAGGACATACTCGTTATTGTGGGAGCAGAATTTAACAATGTGTCCGTGAATATCGGATATCACCAACAGTACCACCAAGGTTTCTCCCTCATCCTTACAGCATAAATTGTAAATATTCCGTGTGTTCACCGGCGTTCACCAAGTGGTGGTGACCTGTGCTAGATGCAGTGGTAGGATAATAGAAAGGCTGGCGCCAAGGTCAGTGTCGTTAGGCCTACTGTGACAGGGGTGGTCCCAGGGGCTATCGCCCTATGGGGCCAGAGTGCTGCCCATACGGTCGCCCCCACCCCCACCCCTGCGTAGCACGGACTCTTAATGTAGGAGTCTCTACGAACCTGAGTAGTATACACGCCTTGATATTACACTGGCAGACCATATAAATAGTGGTTATTTGGCAAGAAATATAAACTAGTGCCTGGTGTGACAAACTCTTGTCCATAATTATCATTCTGATGTATGGATGAGGTCTCGCTATTAGGGGTAGCCTACACACCACGCGCACATTGTGCCCCTACTACCTGGACAAGGCAGTCCAGCCTGTCACCTCTCCGCCCCTCATAGAACCAGTATAATCTTGTGCCTGGGACTAAATCAGATGTCAGGAGGCGGACGTTACCGTCATAAGGTGCTGGTCACTATGCCTGGTAGCATTCGCTTGCTGCGTCTGTACTGGCCAGACAAAACTGCACAAATTGTGTTTGTGCGAGAAATAACCGACCATGTGTGGTGCAGGAAGCTAGACAGTGTCGGAACCCACGTCGCAGGGAGCCGACACAGGCGGCACAGTGGATATCGCCGGGACCCAACTACCCGATGATGCAGAAATGATAGCAGTGAGTCTACTCAACCCGATAATGTAGTACTAATAAATGCTGCTTATGCTCCCTCAGTAGCAGGTGTCCACAGGAGATGAGAACAGCCGCCTCAATGGTGGAATGGCATGTCGATGGAAAAACACGAGGCGTATGGGTCAAAAACCTCTCCAGAAATTGTCCAAGTGGTCAGCCCGCCCTTATTTACAGAATACCACCCAAGTGTGCGACCACCAAAAATGATTCGGGAGATGACTCACTTCATGACTGATTACACTCAGGATGCTTCCTCGCCCCTAGCTCTTCAAATACTGGCAATAATACCACATCTATTTTGTCAGAGGACACACAAAAAGGCTAAGCACAAAGAAAATGTGGCAGCAATGAAGAGAAGGTTGACAATGTGGCAGACTGGGGCCCTAGATGATCTCCTATGTGAAGCAAGAACACTGCAGGAGAGACTAAAATCTACGGGTGACGGAAAGCAAAACACCGATGACGTGGCAAGACAATTTGGAAACAAAATGCGTGTGGGAAAAGTGTCTCTCGCGGTAAGATCTCTCACACATGAATCCTCCGGTGGAGTGATGCCAATAAACAGAGCGACATTAAAACTATTGAAAGAGAAACATCCCCCTGCAAGCGAAGATGAAGGCATCAGGCTCCAGGGTGCTTATATCACACCAAACGCTGTCCTGTTCGAGAAAATAACAGGAGAGATGGTGTGGAAAAAGGCACTGAAGACTCGAGGCGGAGCCGGCCCTTCAGGTCTGGATGCAAACGGTTGGAGAGTCATCCTCAGCACAAACAAGTTTGGCCCTGTAGCAAGCGATCTCTGCACTGCCATTGCCACCCTTGCAAGAAAGCTTGCATCCTCTTGCTGCCATCACCTCCAGGCTCTGACGGCCTGCCGCCTTATTCCTCTGGAAAAGAAACCAGGATGTAGACCTATAGGGGTGGGGGAAGTGCTGAGGCGGATTATCGGAAAGTGTATAATGGAGGTGGTAAAGGATGATGTCAGGGCAGCAGCAGGGAACTTACAAGTGTGTGCTGGCCACCAGGCTGGTGGGGAGGCGGCCATTCACGCCATGAGATTGATATTTGAGCAGCGTGATTGTGAGGCTGTTCTTCTGGTGGATGCTTCAAACGCATTCAACATACTCAACCGCAAGGCGGCACTGCACAACATCAAGATCAAGTGTCCTAGCTTTGCGATGTATGTTGAAAATTCGTATAGGAATCCTTCAGACCTCTACATAGTAAACAACAAGGCTCTACGAGGTGATACCATCCTACAGTCGACTGAGGGAACAACACAGGGGGACCCCGTTGCAATGGCAATGTATGCAATAGGCCTATCAGTGCTCCAACAAGAAATAAAGTATAAAACAACTGGGGTCAAACAAGTGGCATATGCTGATGACCTCACAGGAGCAGGAAAAGTGGAGGACATCAAAAAGTGGTGGGACCTGGTAACATCGCGAGGTCCACAAATAGGGTACCACCCAAACGCCAGCAAATCCTTCCTCATCGTGAAGCCAGATCATTATGATCGGGCTGTGGAGGTTTTCGGCGAAAGTGAGGTCAAAATAACTAAGGACGGCCAAAGACATCTAGGCGCAGTAATTGGCACTACGGACTTCAAGACCCAGTACGTAGGGGGAAAGGTGAACGAGTGGGTTAGCGAAATCCATGCTCTATCGGAGATTGCTAACACAGAGCCACATGCGGCCTTTGCAGCATTCACACATGGAGTCAAGCATCGTTGGAACTACCTGATGCGTACCATCCCTGAGATCCGACCCCTCCTCCACCCTTTGGAAGAAGCAATCAGTGTCAAGTTCATTCCCAAACTAGTGAAACACCACGACTTAACCCTAGTAGAAAGAACACTTCTTGCACTTCCACCAAGACTGGGAGGGATGGGACTAACTAATCCAGAGGAGATTGCTGACTCTGAACATCAAAATTCACTTAAGCTCACGGCAGCCCTCACTGACCACATAATAGCCCAGAATGCAACAGGGGAAGTGGACACCAGCGAAGTTAATAAGATCCGTAGATCCATTACAACAGATCGGCAGCACTGCCAAAATGACATGTTGCAGCAACTATTGCTGCAGGTTCCAGAAAAATTGACAAAAAAAGTAGCTATAGCGCAGGAGGTGGGCGCCTCGAACTGGTTAACTACGTTACCGATAAGGGCAAATGGTTTCAGCCTTAACAAACAAGAATTTACAGATGCCATTGCTCTAAGGTACAGTTGGCCAGTAGATGGTTTGCCCTCCCAATGCGTGTGTGGCTATTCCTATGATGGCGATCACGCCATGGTTTGCAAGAAGGGGGGCTTCATATGCATGAGGCATGACGAGGTAAGGGATCTCACAGCAAATATGTTGAAGGAAACCTGCCGGGACGTCATGGTAGAACCGACCCTCCTTCCACTGGATGGCGAGATCCTCCAACACAGGACTTCAAGCACATCTAACGAAGCCCGTGTGGACGTCAGTGCTCGAGGATTCTGGACGCGGGGACAGCGAGCCTTCTTCGACATCAGGATTTTTGATCCCATGGCCGTTTGTCACCGTAACCTAGCTCTCGATGCTGCACATAGGAGGAACGAGAACGACAAGAGAAGGGCATATGGGGAGAGAATTCAAAATGTCGATCAAGGCAGCTTCACTCCGCTAGTGTTCACAACCTCTGGTGGGATGGGCCCAAGCGCAAGATGTTTCTACGCCAGACTCGCGGAGCTGATCTCCGAACAGAAGCAGCAACCCAGAAGTTATGTCACAGCCTGGATGAGATGTCGACTGTCCTTCTCTCTCCTTCGGTCGGCTTTGCTCTGCCTCAGGGGAACGAGAGCTTCTGCCCCTACTCCGTCAACTGCTGCAGATATCGACTATGAGGCTACAGTCACCGAATGCCGCATCGATCTGCGGCTCAACTAATTTAACACAGATAGGATAGTTGCTTATGTATTAGGATATTTAATATTAAGGTAAATAAATGGTGGCGAAGGTGTGGCTATTGGGGGAGGCTGGAGGCCACGTTTAAAAGAGTGGTGGTGGTGGTGGTGAGGTGGTGGTGGTGGTGATGGTGGTGGTGGTGGTGGTGGTGGTGGTGGTGAAGTGGTGGTGGTGTGTGGTGTGGTGTGGTGTGTGGTGTGGTGTGGTGGTGGTGGTGGTGGTGTGGTGGTGGTGGTTGGTGTGTGTGTGTGGTGGGGTGGTGGTGGTGGTGGTGGTGGGGTGGTGGTGGTGGTGGTGGGGTGGTGGTGGTGAGGTGGTGGTGGTGGTGGTGGTGGTGGTGGTGGTGGTGGTGGTGGTGGTGGTGGTGGTGGTGGTGGTGGTGGTCGGTGTGGTGGTGGTAATAATAATAATAATAATAATAATAATAATAATAATAATAATAATAATAATAATAATAATAATAATAATAATAATAATAATAATAATAATAATAATAATAATAATAATAATAATAATAATAATAATAAT
>NW_024723903.1:0-31119 GCF_018991925.1 Homarus americanus | reverse complement strand
GAGAGGTTAAGCGTCAACGTATATATCCACTATTGATGAACGAGCGTTGTGTCGGCTAAAACGGTTTGGTCAGAGGCCAGTATGTCCCTCTGTACCTGCAGGCGACATAATCCCTTTCACCCTGGGGTTGGCCTCACAAAGGTTCCTACAATGAAGGTGTTACAATGACCTGTTTGACTTGAGACAAAACAATGAAATAACATTAAATACAAAAAATACAACCAAATTCCGACCTTAAAATACAGTTATGTGTTTACTTGTGCAGTTGTTAGGAGAAAAGATTAATATTTAGTGAACATCTATTTTGTTTTGTAGTTAAAGTAACGAGTCTTAGTAGTAATGTTAATGTTTATTCTGGTGGGTTCAATCTGTGTTTGTTCGTGTAAGTTAAACATTTAAAGTTCATTTTGTCACCTCATGTTCCTATTGTTTTACGTTATTCTCTGTTGTATTGTAAATCAAGAGTATTTTTTTTTTTACACATTTTACATCTTCATTTACGAATAATAATTAGTACGAATTTACATAGCAAGACCAAGTCGAGCTTTCAAACACAGGGTGCTGGTTGGTGATTGGCTGGAATGAATATAAGAGTAAATACAAGTTATCATAAGAATACTACTTGGTGATTGGCTGGATGTGACGGCAAAACAAGGTAACATAAAAAAATACTCGATGTTGATTGGCTGGTGGTTGACATAACTTGTTGTTGAAGGTGGCTGATTCTCTCTCTCTCTCTCTCTCTCTCTCTCTCTCTCAATCCTTCCCTCTCTACTTTCCTCCCTGTCTCCTTCCCTCTCTCTCTCCTTCCCTCCCTCTCTCATTCCCTCCCTCTCTCCTTCCCTCCCTCTCTCCTTCCCTCCCTCTCTCCTTCCCTCCCTCTCACCCATCCCTCTTCTCTCTCCTTTGATGTTAGTGTGGATCAAACGCAGTCTGACTACACCCAGTAAGGCCAGCCTGCCCCCCCTCCCGCCCACTCACCGCGATAAAACTTCAAAAAGACACGTGAACATCACCGTGTGTAGCGCCCCTCAGTTTAAGCTTAGATTAGGTAAGGTCAGGAGTATTTTCAGCTTAGGTAAGGGACGAAGATATCAGGTGAGGTAAAGTATGAGTTATGTAAAGCTTAGATCAAGTTATGTTCAGACACGTTTAGGTTAGGTTAGGTTAGGTTAGGTTTAGGTTAAATTATGTTAGGTCAGGCACGTTAGGCAATTAAATTAAGTATGAATGGGTTAAATTGCTAAAGTTGAATTAGCTTAAAGTCCGTTGGGATAACTTAGCTGCTGTTAAAATAGATGATTAGCTTAGGTTTACACCATAAAGAATCGGCCATTAGATTAGACTATAGGTTATAAAACTAGCCCTTATTAGTGAAGCTGATGATTAAGGTTTGAGTTGGTCATTAGGTTGAGTAGATTAACACCTGTGGGGATATATGAAGTTGAGTTGGTCATTAGGTTAAGTTGGCCTTTAATTCTTTAACGACGATGATTTAACCCTTTGACGTTTGTTTTATCCCTTTGACGTTTGTTTTATCCCTTTGACGACGATGATTTAATGCTTTGACGTTTGTTTTAACCCTTTGACGACGATGATTTAACCCTTTGACGTTTGTTTTATCCTCTTGACGACGATGATTTAACCCTTTGACGTTTGTTTTAACCCTTTGACGTTTGTTTTAACCCTTTGACGACGATGATTTAACCCTTTGACGTTTGTTTTATCCCTTGACGACGATGATTTAACCCTTTGACGTTTGTTTAAAGTCAGGATTAATATGAGAGGTGACTTACAATACCAGAGTGATCTTGTATGGGTAAAATTTTATTTTAATTAAAATTATGGTCTTTCGTCGTAACTCAAGAAAACATTTGGTCTGTCGTAACTCAAGATAACATCATCAAATACCTGCTGGTCGACTTTGTATATTTAACCAGTATTAATTAAGGCATTCATTTAGTATCATCTTTGTTTGATTCTGTGTAGCATTTTATATTAGGTTAGGTGGGGGTGAAGGTTGTTAGGTTAGGTTAGGTTGGGTTGGCTGGCTTTGGGTTGGGTTGGGTTAGGTTGTTAGGTTAGTAGATGTGTGGTAGGAATATTTTTAACATGTAATTAGTTTTGTAAATATTCCAGAACTCTCCGAAAAAGCTAAAACCAGGAGAAAATGTTTGACGATTTAAATATGTAAATTGAAAGTTGATCGTCATGCAAATTGACGAAATCTTGATAAAAATGACATGATTAGTTTGTAAAATTCTGAGTAAAATTGTCGTGAATTTTCATAAGAAGCAAGCAGCAGAAGCAGAGCACGTCGTGACGGCCACGGGTCTAGAGCGAGATTATTCCTTATCGAAAATAAGAAAACTTTTGTTGAGTGGAGAATGTTGAGTTGGGCTTCGTGGCTGACTCACTTTACCAATGTTGAGAATTTAAAGATACTGAAAATTGGGTTGTTTATTTATACCCATGTAATTATTATTATTATTATATTTATTTTATTATTGTATTTATTATTATTATTATTATTATTATTTCTTTCTGTCCTTTTTTCTTTCTTTTTCATATATTTTTTTCTTCTCAGTAAACGATATATCACTTTATGCTAATTATATATTTTCTTATAAATATTAGCAATTAAAGACTTCTATTGATATTGTTCATGTGTGTGTGTGTGTGTGTGTGTGTGTGTGTGTGTGTGTGTGTGTGTGAAGAAGGTTTTATAGTATCTGTAAACCTTTATGTATGTACAGGTATATCTTGGCACACACACACACGTCTCCAAAAGTGGTATACATCATATCAATACTAAACCTTGTTGTGAAACATTCAACACTTCTCCACCACCGACATACCTTCAGGATACCAAACATTTTTAGATGAGTTGTATGAGCGTGACACACAACACCTCACTTGAATACGTCATCCACCACCACTAATAGCAGGTCAGGTCAGGTCAGTGATTGATTTTGATATGATTTGCTGGCAGCGGCTACTTTATTGTGCACCCCACACTCATCCCAGAACGGTAGCGCAAAGGATTACAGAGAGAGTTTACAACGGGTCATAATAATTAACCCCGTTGTCAATTATTATGGCACTGAATGTTACACAGTATTTCAATTACATTATTTGTTTAGTTCTTTATACATAAAGGGTAACTTATTCACAAATGCGTGAGTACAGGTGTGAGGCAGTATGTCTGGCCTCACACTTTGTTATTCACATTTACGTGAGAGGTATTCACACGTGGCTGGTCGTACATGAGAATTGATATAGTTGTGATACAATTAATATGTCGGCTATCTTGCCATTAGAGATGAAGTGTTGTGCCATTTCACACACAGTGGCTTGGACCTGTCCTTAAAAGGTTCTATCTTCACACAGTCGAGGACGTAGTGTTCAAGGGTGTGGCCATATGTATGGCCACACACTTTACTTTAGTTTTGTTTACATCTGCTTGAGGAACATACTGCCAAAGGTACTTATATCCTAACCTTAATTTAGTGGTTACAACATCTTGTAATCTAGTGATCTTGTTACTTGCTCCATATACATGTTTCACTTGATACATCTCATCATGGTAACCTATGGATCGACTAGTGCCTGTTTGCACTTGTCTACTTCGTCAAACTCATCATTAAGTTCTTCCATTGCAGTTTTAAGGGTTCTTTTGACAGACCCAAATTGTATTCAACGGTGTCTTTGTTAGACGCGAGTTTATGAGGCATCAACTCTGTCATGTTTTATGAGGCCTATGTGAGAGGGGAGGCAAGGTGGTGGTACGTGAGGTAGCTGAGAGTATTTTATTTATGTTGAGAAAATTCCGGGAAGACTGACAATTACCAGTGATGTGGGGGAGAGAGGAGAGAGAGAGAGAGAGGAGAGAGAGAGAGAGATTCTTAACTCATAATTACACTTCAGATATTTATTTATTCGGGGTCAATTGGTGACCTCGTGACCTGGATCAATCACATGACCTCAACCTCAGTGACTCAACGATGGACCTCTAACTTAATACACTTCGATATTATGTAGAAGCAAGTTGGTGGACGAGTGATAGTATCGAGGGTCAAGTTGAGGAGGGTGGAGGGGGTAGAGGAGGTGGGGTGGAGGGAGGAGGGGTGGAGGAGGAGGGGGGAGGGGAGGAGGGGGGGAGGAGGTGGGGTGGGAGGGAGGAGGTGGGGGTGGAGGAGGTGGGGGTGGAGGAGGAGGAGGTGGGGGGGAGGAGGAGAGGTGGGGGTGAGGGAGGAGGGGAGGTGGGGGTGGAGGGAGGGGAGGAGGGGTGGGAGGGAGGAGGGAGGGGGGGGGGGGAGGAGGAGGAGGTGGGGTGGAGGAGGAGGAGGTGGGGGTGAGGAGGAGGGAGGGGGGGTGGAGGAGAGGGGATGGAGGGAGAGGAGGTGGGGATGGAGGAGGAGGGGGTGGAGGAGGAGGGGGGTGGGGAGGAGGGGGGGGTGGAGGGGGAGAGGGGGGTGAGGAGGAGGTGGGGTGGGGGAGGGGGCGGGAGGAGGAGGAGGTGGGGGGTGGGAGGAGGAGGAGGAGGTGGGGGGGGTGGAGGAGGAGGAGGTGGGGGGTGGAGAGGGAGGAGGGGAGGTGGGGGTGGAGGAGGAGGAGGGTGGGGGTGAGGAGGAGGATGTGGGCGATGAGGAGGAGGAGGTGGGGACGGAGGAGGAGGTGTGGACGGATGAGGAGGATGGGGACGGAGGAGGAGGAGGAGGATGCGAGATGAGGATGGAGAGGAGGTGATGAGGATGCGTGGACTGAGGATGGAGGACGTGGGGGGATGGAGAGAGGAGGTGGGGGGACGGAGATGAGGTGGGAGGAGAATGGGGGGTGGACGGAGGAGGATGGGGGGACCGAGGAGGAGGTGTGGGACGTGACGAGGAGGTGTGGGACGGAGGAGGGTGATTGTGGATGATGAGGTGGACCGAGGAGGTGACGGAGGAGGATGTGACGAGGAGGAGGTGGGGGACGGAGGAGGAGGTGGGGACGGAGGAGGGTTGAGGAGGTGGTGACGGAGGAGGATGTGGGCATGATGAGTGACTGAGGTGTGATGAGGAGGTGCGGGAGGAGGAGGAGGAGGGAGGGGGGATGGAGGAGGAGGAGGAGGGAGAGGGGAGGAGGGGGGATGGGAGGGAGGGAGGGGTGGAGAGGGGAGGGAGGGAGGTGGGGGGGGATGGGAGGGGAGGGGAGGGGAGGGAGGAGGGGGGGGGATGGAGGGAGGGAGGGAGGGGAGGGAGGGGGGGACGGAGGGAGGGAGGAGGAGGGAGGAGGGAGGGAGGGGGGATGGAGGGAGGGAGGGGTGGGAGGGAGGGGAGGAGGTGGGGGATGGAGGGAGGGGAGGAGGGAGGTGGGGATGGAGGGAGGAGGGAGGGAGGGGGTGGGGGATGGAGGAGGAGGGAGGGGAGGAGGGAGGAGGGAGGTGGGGATGGAGGAGGAGGGAGGGGGTGGGGGATGGAGGAGGAGGGAGGAGGGAGGAGGGAGGGGGGATGGAGGAGGAGGAGGGGGGGATGGAGGAGGAGGAGGGGGATGGAGGGAGAGGGGGGATGGAGGAGGAGGGGAGGATGGAGGGGAGGAGGTGGGGAGGAGGGAGGAGGGGGGGGAGAGGAGGAGGTGGGAGGGGATGGAGAGGAGGTGGGGATGGAGGAGGAGGGAGGGGGGATGGAGGAGGAGGAGGAGGGGGGTTATGGGAGGAGGGAGGTGGGGATGGAGGAGGAGGAGGAGGAGGGAGGGGGGATGAGGAGGGGGGACGGAGGAGGAGGAGGGAGGAGGAGGAGAGGGGACGAGGAGGTGGGGGGACGAGGAGGAGGAGGTGGGGACGGAGAGGAGGAGGAGGGAGGATGGAGGAGGAGGTGGGGGGATGGAGGGAGAGGAGGAGGGGATGGAGGAGGAGGGAGGAGGAGGAGGTGGGGATGGAGGAGGAGGAGAGGTGGGGACGGAGGAGGAGGGAGGAGGTGGGGGATGAGGAGGAGGAGGTGGGGACGGAGGGAGGAGGAGGAGGAGGTGGGAACAGAGGAGGGTGAATTTGGGGAGGTGGCCCGGAGGAGGTGGTGGGGTGGGAGGAAAAGGTAAGGAGGAGGAGAGGAGGAGTAGGAGCGGTTGTGATAAAAGTGGAGAACGGTGGAGTAGGAGGAGGGAGATATACAGGTGGCACTTCGAGGGGAGGGAGGGTTCTTAAGGCAGGTGTAATAGGACCTTAATGGGCCACTGATTACAGTAAGGGAAGTGTTTGTGCATGTGATGCTGTTTTGAGAGAGAGGGGGGCACCTTCACTCCCCCTACCTAACCTCACCCCCCTAACCTAACCTAACCTAACCCCTTCTCTCATTCAACTCCTTAACTCTTCCTCTGCCATTCACCCTCCCTCCCCTGCCACACCCCTCCTCCCCCTGCCACACCCCTCCTCCCCTGCCACACCCCTCCTCCCTCACACCCTCCTCCCCGCTATACCCTCCTCCCCACACACCCTCCTTTCCACACCCTCCCCGCACCTCCTCCCCACCCTCCTCCCCGCCACACCCTCCTCCCCACACCCTCCTCCCCCACACCCTCCTCCCTGCCACACCCTCCTCCCCTGCCACACCCCCTCCTCCTGCCACCCTCCCCGCCACACCTCCTCCCCTGCCACACCCCCTCCTCCCCACACCCCTCCCCCACACACCCCTCCTCCCCGCACACCCCCTCCTCCCCTGCCACACCCCTCCTCCCTGCCACACCCTCCTCCCTCACACACCCTCCTCCCCACACCCCTCCCCCTGGCCACACCCTCCTCCCCTGCCACACCCCTCCTCCCCTGCTCACCCCTCCTCCCTGCCACACCCCTCCTCCCCTGCCACACCCCTCTCCCCCTGGGCCTCTCCTCCCCTGCACACCCCTCCTCCCCTGCCACACCCCTCCTCCCCCGCCACACCCCTCCTCCCCCCACCCCCTCCCCCCTCCCCACACCCCCCCCCTCCCCACACCCCCTCCCCCCTGCCACACCCTCCCCCACACTCCCTCCCCCACACCCCTCCCCACACCCCTCCCCGCCACACCCCTCCCCCACACCCCTCCCCCCCTGCCACACACCCCCTCCCCCCCTGCACCCTCCCACACACCCCCCCACACACCCCTCCCCCCACACCCCCCCCCTGCCACACCCTCCCCCACACCCTCCCCCTGCCACACCCTCCTCCCCTGCCACACCCCTCCACACCCCTCACCCCCTGCCACACCCCCACACCCCCACACACCCCCACACCCCCCGCACACCCCCCACACACCCACCCCACACCCCCCTGCACACCCCCCACCCCCTCCCCCCTGCCACACCCCCCCCTGCGCCACCCCTCCCCCCACACCCTCCCCCCTGCCACACCCTCCCCTGCCACACCCCTCTGCTACACCCCTTTCTCCCACACCCCTTCTCCCTCACACCCTCTTTCTCCCACACCCCTCTCCCCCCTGCCACACCCCTTCTCCCGCTACACCCTCCCCGCCACACCCTCCTCCTGCCACACCCCTCCTCCCCCTGCCACACCCCTCCCCCACACTCCTCCCCCTGCCACACCCCTCCCCTGGCCACACCCCCTCCTCCCTGCCACACCCCCCCCCTGCCACACCCTCCCCCCCCTGCCACACCCCCCCCACACCCCTCCCTGCCACACCCCTCCCCCCTGCCACACCCCCCTGCCCACCCCCCCTCCCCCCCTGCCACCCCCTCCCCCCACACCCCTCCCCCCTGCCACACCCCTCCCCTGCCACACCCTCCTCCCCACACCTTACACCCCTCCTCCCACACCCTCCGCTCACCCCCCCTGCCACACCTCCCCCTCACACACCCTCCTCACACACCCTCCCCCCCTGCCACACCCCTCCCCACACCCTCCCCTGCTACACTCCCTCTCCTCCTCACACCCTCCCTCCCCCCCGCCACACCCCTCCTCCTCACACCCCTCCTCCCCGGCTACACCCTCCTGCCACACGCCTCCTCCCGCTACACCCCTCCCCCGCAACATCCCTCTTAATAGTATATACATGGTTGCCGTAGACCTTGAGGGTGATAACTAAGGTGTAATAAGAGTTAAGGCCCTTTAGTTCCCCGCCATTAAGTCATTATGTGATTATCTCGCCTCGATAGTGTGACTCACGCTGGCTGAGTCACCTAGATGAAGGTGTTGTGGTGACTCACGCTGGCATGTGTTGTGTGTGGTGGGGTCATCAGGATTTTGGTGGGTGGGGGTGGGTGTGTGTGACTCACGCTGGCAGGGTCATCAGGATTATGTCGTGGTGACTCACGCTGGCAGGGTCACCAGGATTGTGTCGTGGTGGCTTGCTGGCAGGTCACCAGGATTATGTGTCGGTGACTCGCTGGCAGGGTCATCAGTTGTGTGTGGTGACTCGCTGGCAGGGTCACCAGGATTGTGTCGTGGTGACTCGCTGGCAGGTCATCAGATTCGTCTCGCTGGCAGGGTCATCAGGATTATGTGTCGTGGTGACTCTCGCTGGCAGGGTCACCAGGATTATGTGTCGTGGTGACTGGGGGGGGGTGGGTGTGTGTTTGGGTGTGGGGGTGTGTGGAGGTCACAGGATTTGTGTGTCGGGTGACTCTCGCTGGCAGGGTCATCAGGATTGTGTCGTGGTGACTCCGCTGGCAGGGTCATCAGGATTGTGTCGTGGTGACTCTCGCTGGCAGGGTCATCAGGATTATGTGTCGTGGTGACTACGCTGGCAGGGTCATCGGATTGTGTCGTGGTGACTCTCGCTGGCAGGGTCATCAGGATTTGTGTCGGGTGACTCTCGCTGGCAGGGTCATCATCAGGATTATGTCGTGGTGACTCTCGCTGGCAGGGTCATCAGGATTATGTGTTGTGGTGACTCGCTGGCAGGGTCATGGTTGTGTGTGGTGTTGGGGGGTTGGTTGTGTGTGGTGTGTGGGTGTTGGGTGCGTGGCAGGGTCATCAGGATTATGTGTCGTGGTGACTCGCTGGTAGGGTCATCAGGATTATGTGTCGTGGTGACTCACGCTGGCAGGGTCATCAGGATTGTGTCGTGGTGACTCTCGCTGGCCGAGTCACCAGGATTAACCGTTTCGCTGCCGTTTCCGACTTTCCATTTTATTTTGGCTACCGCCAGACCATACTGTTCAGCTTAGGGTAACCCCCGCAGCCAAAGGGTTAAGGTGTTGGGGTTACTCACGCCGGTTGAGTCACCGGTACTAAGGAACTAAAGTCACACACACACACACACACACACACTCTCACACACACACTCACACACACACACACACTAATATTTATTTTCTGTGTGTGTGCTTGTTAGTATGAGAGAGAGACAGAGAGAGAGAGAGAGAGAGAGAGAGAGAGAAAGAAAGAAAGAGACTGGCTCACCATGGTAACCGGACAGATGTTAGAGGGAGCTCCCCCTTCCTCTCAAGGAGCTTCCCCGTGGCAGGATTCACCAGGGATTGAGAAGGACCTCAGAAAGATCCCCACCAAGCTTTGAGAGACCTGAACCAAGCATGAAAAGATTTTTATATGGTGGTCAGGAAGATGTGTGGCGAGAGTTGACTGGGACGGTAAATAACATATACACATATATTTATACTTTCTTATTTTGAGTCAGAATGATGTAACAAATTTCTCTTTGATTTGTGCGAAGGGAAAGTATGATTTATTTATGATTGTTTTTTAAGTGTTCAATAAGGTTTCTATTCAGGGTGTTCAAGACCGACTTTGACTTCCTGGTAAAGTTCACAAGTGTGTTCAAATGACTGGGGAGGGGAGGTCCTTCACGAATTCAAAAGACCTGGGGGGGGGGGACTCGACCACAGGTTCAGCAAACTTGTATTCTTCATCGTCTACTTGAGTCAAATTGAAGGATCCGGTTTCAGAAAAGTCATATTGTGTTTCAGTGTAGCCGAATGTCTGTCTTTTCCTAGAGGGATCATTCAGAGGGTTTCAATGACGACGTATATCCTTCGGCTTCAGTAAATACGAAATATTGGTTCAAGATGTTTCGTATTTTGCTTCGGTAAAAGAAAATCACCAGGAGGTTCAGAGAGAGAGAGAGAGAGAGAGA
Source organism: Homarus americanus (assembly GCF_018991925.1). Taxonomy (NCBI): domain Eukaryota; kingdom Metazoa; phylum Arthropoda; class Malacostraca; order Decapoda; family Nephropidae; genus Homarus; species Homarus americanus. Next base: position 21,057 of record NW_024723903.1, on the reverse strand, counting down.
GAGAGAGAGAGAGACTTCTTTCCTGCTGTGTCGTCGCGAACTCAAGGAAATTTGCGGGGAAACAAAAGAATCACCAAATTTTCGCATCAAGTTTTGTAAGAGTCGGAGGAAATTTCATAAGGTTCGAGACGTCTCATGGGACCTGAGTCAAGGCTTCGGGAAATGCATGAGGGGGGCGAATGAATGGGCGAGTGGCGGCGTGAAAGGTGGGACACAGGAGGGCCGTGATGAACCTGGGAAGAAAGAAAGGAAGGAGAGAGAGAGAGAGAGAGAGAGAGAGAGAGAGAGAGAGAGACCTTTCAATTATAATAAGTTTTGCCCACCTGAACAAGTTTTTCCCGAGAGAGAGACAGAGAGACACATGGGCTGGATCAGTGAGGTTATTGCTTACAGCGCGTCTGTTGTAAAATATTATAGGAAATATATTCTCTGGGCTTAAGTGTTGCTCGTGCTCACTAAAACTCTATTGACTATGAAAATGATCGGTGCGGGAAATATAAGACTCGCAGATGCTCGGCCAAAATTTTCCAACAAAATATTTTTATGAATCGTAAATTAAGGAAGAGTGAGACAGACAGACATAGAAATAAGTGGAACATCCGCGAGGCTTGATGGATAACTAGCTAGATGTATGGAGAAATAAATATGCAAATATATACATAGGTAAAGAGAAACACTGATGGATATATGGAAATGAATGATAGAGATAGGTAGAGGGAAAAAGTAGGTTTGATAGGAATAAATTCTCTTCAGTCCTTACATTAGTCAAAATAGGCGTTCATTGGGCTGTCTAACGCAACGGTACATCAACACAGACCTATGTATCTACCTATCTCCCCCATCGTCACCCAGACACTAGCGCCAGGCATGAAGAGAAACATCTTTTATTATCACCCAGGATATCGTACTGGTTGACGATCGCTATCTACCTGTAACGATAACGTGAATATAAATCCAGTAACTGTATGGAATCCATTATTCTTTATGGTAATGGTTGAAATTTGCAATTCGTAATCTAAACTGGGCATTTTATTCGGCCAGTAGTCATACGCCCGGCAGCAACTCATCCGTCCTGCGAGAGAGATTTGGTATAACTGAAAATTTTGCCGTGAGAACAAATGGTGGACCTGAGGATTAACCACCCCAGTTTATTTCACCTGATAATTAAATACCTCAATACTAACCTAACCTAACCTAACCTAACCTTAATTAACCTAACCTAACCTAACCTTAATTAACCTAACCTAACCTTAATTAACCTAACCTAACCTTAATTAATCATTTTAAGTACGATGAGTTAACCCCTTGAGAACGATGAAAACCCCGCGAATGCTATATTATTTAACCTAACCTAACCTAACCTAACCTAACCTAACCTAACCTAACCTAACCTAACCTAACCTTAGAAAGAGAGGTTAATATAAAGAATGAAAACAGTGGAGAAGAACAATATGGAAGGGAGGAAGGAAAGAGGAGGTGGAGAGGAGGCAGACAATAATGACTCAAATGAGGAGGAAGAAACCAGTAGATGAGAGAGAGAGAGAGAGAGAGAGAGACTGACTTGATGACTGAATATATATATACGGATACTCAGTAAATCTTATAGGGCCAACCGGACAAAATCCTCCCGGTCAAAATCCTCCCGGTCAAAATCCTCCCGGTCAAAATCCTCCCGGTCAAAATCCACCCACAAAATAATCCAATCAGACCAGAAAACAACTAAGAATAGAAAATTATCCCGGTCAAATAGCCAGAGAAGGAAGTATAACTGGACAAATGGCCAAAACCCTGAAATCTGGGAGCTAGGTGTTGACTGGAGAGGGTGAGGGTGGTGGAGAGAGTGAGGGTGGTGGAGAGGGTGGTGGAGAGAGAGTGGTGGAGAGGGTGGTGGAGAGAGAGTGGTGGTGAGGGTGGTGACGAGAGAGTGATGGTGAGGGTGGTGGAGAGAGAGAGAGACTGAGGGGTGGTGGGAGAGAGAGTGAGGGTGGTGGAGAGAGGATGGGCAGGAGGGTGGTGGGAGAGAGGAGGGTGGTGGGATGAGGAGATGGTGAGGGGAGCATGGGTGAGGGGTGGTGGCGAGAGAGTGATGGTGAGGGGAGTGATGGTGGGAGGTGGTGGCGAGAGGTGTGATGTGAGGGTGGTGGCGAGAGGATGGTGAGGGGTGGTGCGTGGAGAGAGAGTGATGGTGAGGGGTGGTGGAGAGAGTGATGGTGAGGGGTGGTGGAGAGAGAGTGGTGGTGGAGGGTGGTGGGAGAGAGGGTGGTGAGGGGTGGTGGGAGAGAGAGGAGGGTGGTGGAGAGAGAGTGAGGGTGGTGGAGAGAGGTGATAGTGAGGGGTGGTGGAGGAGGAGAGTGAGGGTGGTGGACAGAGTGATGGTGAGGGGAGTGATGGTGAGGGGTGGTGGCGAGAGAGTGATGGTGAGGGAGTGATGGTGGAGGGTGGTGGCGAGAGTGTGGATGGGTGGAGGGTGGTATGAGAGGATGGTGAGGGTGGTGGAGAGAGAGTGATGGTGGTGGTAGTGGGGTGGAGGATGGTGAGGGTGGTGGAGAGAGAGTGATGGTGGAGGGAGTGATGGTGAGGGTGGTGGCGAGAGAGTGGTGGGTGAGGGAGTGATGGTGAGGGTGGTGGCGAGAGTGGACAGGAGCGTAGCGTTTTGAGAGTGATGGTGAGGGTGGTGGAGAGAGTGACAGGAGGGTGGTAGAGAGAGAGTGATGGTGAGGGTGGTGGTGAGAGTGATGGTGAGGGTGTTGGAGAGAGAGTGATGGTGAGGGTGGTGGTGTACTTTTGTGGTAATGATGGTCTGACGTGACGAAATGGTGATAATAGTGATGGTGACGATGATGGTAGTAATAGTGAGGGTGATGTTGGTGATAGTGGTATATATACATATGACCGGTAGTGGTGGTGATGATAGTAGTGGTGGTGATGATAGTAGTGGTGGTGATGATAGTAGTGGCGGTGATGATAGTAGTGGTGGTGATGTTATCTTTTCAGTTTAACAGGATAATGAAGACGCATTACTCAGACAGTTTGACTCGTCCATCATGATCTGTTATCGTGACTGTGTTTTTACCGCTGCCAGAATTATATAAACCACCATAAATAACAATACAGTAGACAGTGTTGTTGTCAGTATTCTACAGCTGATAATCTTACTTTAAATTTCATAACACCAAAAACTGTATTACTCTGGCAACTACAGTCACTGCGCTCTTGTTTTGTTATCAAGATGGCAGAGTTTGTTCTTGGCTGTTTGACGTCACTAAAGAAGATGTATATTATATTTTTTTTCATGTCTCCACCTGCTTACGTACGCTCTTAGGATATTGATTTGCCCGGGCCCGTCCATCAAGCGTGACACACACTGCAGGATGACTGTGGCTCGGTGTATGAAGCTGTTCGTTGTAAATCTGATTGTTGTTCACGAGCGATGGCGGGTCACGGAATGTTGTTGTTGGGAATAAATGTTCTCAGGTTGTTGGTGTTATTCTTAGGATTGTTTTAGCGTAAAAGTTGTTGTATAAAAGAACTCGACAAATCGTGAAGTTCTCAGTGTGGCTTATGAGGTCAGCAGTGGCCCAAAGTGCTTTATAAGATGGCAAGATTTAACGTTGCTTCAGGTCATAACAATTATTTCAACATCTTTATAGGTCATAAAGTCGTACGGGAATTAAGTAATACATTCAAGCTTAAAAATGTTAAGCTGGTAAATAAATACAGTATTAACATTATGCTTACATCCGCCATGACAGGTGAACTTTAACTAGCTGCACCACCCACGGCCTCAGGTGGTGGGTGACGACAACACGTTATGATAAAGTCGCGAATTAGTCCTAAGATTTATCAACGTTATATGGTTTATTTATTTTATTTTAGGTAATTTCATAAGCGTTATCTCTAAGGAATGAAACTAGAGTCGATAAAATTTATGTATTTTTAAGAAATGTGGTGACCCCTCCCTTCCCCGCCATCACCAGACTGGCTAAATCTCACTCGTCTAATACTAATACTGCAGCTTTACTGTGTCGATTGAATGTCGAGGAAAAGAAAGTGGTTGTATTTTTGACATGAATACCAGACTTGAGACCTGTGGCGTCACTTAGAAACGTACAGTCGGCCACAGGAATAAGTATACACACTGTAGCTGAAAGGTCCGAAAATGGTCTGGTAACGTTGAAACTACTCATCCAGACGCGTGATGAAACTCAGCTCCCCCCACCTGTTATCTCTAACTATTTTCTGTTCCCCTTCTTTATTCGTCTATTTACTCCTCTTCCTTCCTTTACTAATCCAAACGTCAGTAAAAAATAGTAGGGTAAGAGAAAAAGTGGGGGAGGAGGAGGAGCTATACGATAACTGCAATCCCATTCGGCAACAAGTTTACTACCATTGGATACAATATATTACTTGTAATATAAACACAAGAAACTAGAAAAAAATTCACAACAAATGTATTTAAAACAAATATGTAGGAATAAAACATAAATTACAGGCCATTTTGTAATTTTCTCTGTTCTCTTCAGGACAGTGTTACCAGATATTTTATCTCAAACACGAACCGTAGGTGTACTGTATACTTATTCTTGTGTGACTGTACTTACCATCTGGAGGCGCCCTTGAAAGTGTACGACAATAACGGTGGAGGGCAGCACACCTTCCAGTAACCACCCCGTCAACCTCTGTCTCAACGTCCTGTGTGTACAAGACAGCCAGGAAGATATATAAATTCTGGCAGACTCTGCTTGGCGAGGCACCGCTATCCAGCAGTGGTTGCCTTCTCCCTCGGAGCCGGGGATCACTTCGCTGCAAATAATCTACACCACCTTGAGATGCTGCTCCAAGACTGTCGGCCACCAGTGAGTTCTGAGGGTGAAGTAAGACGTCTGAAGAAGATGGTTGACATACTAACAGCTCAGAGACTTACGTATAGGTGTACTGTTGATCTATTTTAGTTAAGGCAAACGTTACTTAACATCAAACGCCAATGTATTAAAACGCTTCATCGCTAGCACAGGACAACGCCATTTAATATACAAACAATTAAGTAATTATCTCTAAATCGATACCATTTCTGAAGCAGTTAAACTCGCTAGAGAGAAAGAAGTTAACCCTTTGAGGATGAAGGTTTAACACGATGATGAAGGGTTTAACACTTCTAGGATGACGATGATGAAGGGTTTAACACTCTAGGATGACGATGATGAAGGGTTTAACACCTCTAGGATGACGATGATGAAAGGTTTAACACCTCTAGGATGACGATGATGAAGGGTTTAACACCTCTAGATGACGATGATGAAGGGTTTAACACCTCTAGGATGACGATGATGAAGGGTTTAACACCTCTAGGATGACGATGATGAAGGTTTAACACTTAGGATGACGATGATGAAGGGTTTAACACCTCTAGGATGACGATGATGAAGGGTTAACACCTCTAGGATGACGATGATGAAGGGTCACCTCTAGGATGACGATGATGAAGGGTTTATCACCTCTAGGATGACGATGATGAAGGGTTTAACACCTCTAGGATGACGATGATGAAGGGTTAACACCTCTAGGATGACGATGATGAAGGGTTAACACCTCTAGGATGACGATGATGAAGGGTTTAACACCCTAGATGACGATGATGAAGGGTTTATCACTTAGGATGACGATGATGAAGGGTTTAACACTTAGATGACGATGATGAAGGGTTTAACACCTCTAGGATGACGATGATGAAGGGTTTAACACCTCAGGATGACGATGATGAAGGGTTTATCACCTCTAGGATGACGATGATGAAGGGTTTAACACCTCTAGGATGACGATGATGAAGGGTTTAACACTCTAGGATGACGATGATGAAGGGTTTAACACTCTAGGATGACGATGATGAAGGGTTTAACACTTAGATGACGATGATGAAGGGTTTAACACCTCTAGGATGACGATGATGAAGGGTTTAACACCTCTAGGATGACGATGATGAAGGGTTTAACACCTCTAGGATGACGATGATGAAGGGTTTAACACCTCTAGGATGACGATGAAGGGACACCTTAGGATGACGATGATGAAGGGTTTAAATACCTCTAGGATGACGATGATGAAGGGTTTAACAACTTTAGGATGACGATGATGAAGGGTTTATCACCTCTGGGATGACGATGATGGAGGGTTTAACACTCTAGGATGACGATGATGAAGGGTTTAACACCTCAGGATGACGATGATGAAGGGTTTAACACCTCTAGGATGACGATGATGAAGGGTTTATCACCTCTTAGGATGACGATGATGAAGGGTTTAACACCTCTAGGATTTTGGATGACGATGATGGGGTTAACACTTTAGATGACGATGATGAGTTTATCACCTCTAGGATGACGAAGGATGAAGGGTTTAACACCTCTAGGATGACGATGATAAGGGTTTAATATTAGGACGATGATGAAGGGTTTAATTTAGAGACTGATGAAGTTTAATATCTAGATGACGATGATGAAGGGTTTAACACTCTAGGATGACGATGATGAAGGGTTTAACACTTCTAGGATGACGATGATGAAGGGTTTATCACCTAGGATGACGATGATGAAGGGTTATCACCTCTAGGATGACGATGATGAAGGGTTTAACACCCTAGGATGACGATGATGAAGGGTTTATCACCCCAGGATGACGATGATGAAGGGTTTAACAATTCTAGGATGACGATGATGAAGGGTTTAATATTTGGATGATATGATGAAGGGTTTATCACCTCAGGATGACGATGATGAAGGTTAAATTTAGATGACGTGATGGGGTTAACACCTAGGATGAGATGATGAAGGTCAAATACCTCTAGGATGACGATGATGAAGGTTTAACACCTCTAGGATGACGATGATGAAGGGTTTAACACCTTAGGGGATGAAGTTCAAACCTAGGATGACGATGATGAAGGGTTTATCACCTCAGGATGAGATGAAGGGTTTAACACCCTAGGATGACGATGATGAAGGGTTTATCACCTTGACGATGGAAGGGACACTTGGGAGAGAAGGTTAATTTAGGATGACGATGATGAAGGGTTTATCACTTAGATGACGATGATGAAGGGTTTAACACCTTAGGATGACGATGATGAAGGGTTTATCATTCTAGGATGACGATGATAAGGGTTTAACAATTTAGGATGACGATGATGAAGGGTTTATCACTCTAGGATGACGAGAGAAGGGTTTAACACCCTAGGATGACGATGATGAAGGGTTTAACACCTTAGGGACGATGATGAAGGTTACACCTCTAGGAGGATGATGAAGAAGGGTTTATCACCAGATGACGATGATGAAGGGTTTAACACTTTGGATGACGATGATGAAGGGTTTAATAATTTAGATGACGAGGATGAAGGGCCTATTAATTTCAGGATGACGATGATGAAGGGTTTAACATTTAGGATGACGATGATGAAGGGTTTAACACCTCTGGAGACGATGATGAAGGGTTTAATCCTAGGATGACGATGATGAAGGGTTTAACACTCTAGGATAGATGATGAAGGTTAATAATTTAGGATGACGATGATGAAGGGTTTAACACCTTCAGATGACGATGATGAAGGGTTTATCACCTCTAGATGACTATGATGAAGGGTTTATCACCTCTAGATGACGATGATGAAGGTTTAACACCTCAGGATGACGGATGATGGTTGTTCAATTTAGGATGATTTATGATGAAGGCTTAACACCTCTGGATGACGATGAAAGGGTTTATACCTCAGGATGACGAATGAGAAGGTTTAACAACTCTAGATGACGATGATGAAGGGTTTATCACCCCAGGATGACGATGATGAAGGCGAACACCTTAGATGACGATGATGAAGGGTTTATCACCTCTAGGATGACGATGATGAAGGGCTTAATCTAGGGCGATGATGATGAAGGGTTTAATAATTCTAGGATGACGATGATGAAATGAGCCTTCCTAGGATGATGGCTTAACCCCCGCGAGGACGACGACTTACATCGCAGTTCAAAGGGTGACAAACTACCAAGACATTAACAGGCTACACCAGAACGACAACGACAAAAACACACTGCCACCACCCCACAACAAACACACTGCCACCACCCACCAACAAACACACACTGCCACCAACAACTGCAACAACAAACACACACTGCTACCACCCCACCAACAAACACACTGCCACCACCCACCAACAAACACACCGCCACCACCCCACCAACAAACACACTGCCACCACCCCAACAAACAAACACACTGCCACCACCCCACCAACAACACTGCCACCACCCCACCAAACACACTACCACCCCACCAACAAACACACTGCCACCACCCCACCAACAAAAACACTCACACCACCACCAACAAACACACTGCCACCACCCCACCAACAAACACACTGCCACCACCCCACCAACAAACACACACACACCCCACCAACAAACACACTGCCACCACCCCACCAACAAACACACTGCCACCACCCCACCAACAAACACACTGCCACCACTGCCTAAACACACTGCCACCACCCCACCAACACACTGCCACCTACCCCACCAACAACACACACATCAAAAATATAACTGCTACTCACACCAACACACTGCCACCACCCTACCAACAAACACACACCTGCTACCACCTCACCAACAACACACATACCAATTCCCACCAACAACACACTGCTACCACCCCACCAACAAACACACTGCCATGCTACTCCTACCAACAAAACACTGCCACCACCCCACCAACAACACACATCAGTTACTCACACCCCACCAAGACACTGTTACACTACCCCACCAACAAACACACTGCCACCACTCACCAACAACACACTGCCACCACCCTCCCAACAACACACTTCAACTCCCACCAACAACACACTTGCCACCACCCCACCAACAAACACACTGCTACCAATCCAATAAACACACTACTCCCCACCAACAAACACACACGACATCACCAACAAAACACACTGCCACCACCCCACCAACAAAACACACGACTATCACTCACCAACAAAATGACTGCCAACTTCAACAACACACTGCCACCACCCCACCAACAACACACTGCCACCACCCACCAACAAACACACACTGCCACCTCCCCACCAACAAACATACCGTACCACCCCTACCAACAACACACTGCCAACAACCCTACTTCCACAAACACTGCTACCACCCCTACAAACATCAAGTTACTACCCCACCAACAAACATACACACATTCGTACCACTCAACAACATACTCGCTACCAACCCCACCAACAAACAAACACTGCTACCACCCCACCAACAAACACACTGCCACCACCTCTACCAACAAACACTGCCACCACCCACCACACACACATGCCACCACCCCACCAACAAAACACTGCCACTCACTCTACCAACAAACACACACTGTTACCACTTCACCAACAACACACTGCCACCACCCCTAAACACACGCTACCACCCCACCAACAACACACACTGCCACCACCCCACCAACAAATACACTGCCACTACCCCACCAACACATCATACTCACCCACCAACAACATAATCATACCACTCCCACCAACAAACACACGTACCACCCCACCAACAAATACAGACTATCACCCCACCAACAAACACAGTTACCACCCCACCAACAAACACACGACCATCACCACCAAACACACACACACACACACACACACACACACTGGAGGAACAAAACGACGCCATTAAGGAAGGAGACTGCGTGTAGGGGACAGAGCAGACACGGAGGCAGGACAAGTGGGATTAATGCCCGAAGAAGAGAACTTGTGCTGCTTTGGTGCTGCTGGGTGCTGGTGCTGCTGGGTGCTGGTGCTGCTGGGTGCTGGTGCTGCTGGTGCTGCTGGGTGCTGGGGTGCTGCTGGGTGCGCGTGCGTGCTGGTGCTGCTGGGTGCGGTGCTGGGTGCTGGTGCTGCTGCTGGTGCTGCTGGGTGCTGGTGCTGCGCTGGTGCTGTGGGGTGCTGGTGCTGCTGCGCTGGTGCTGCTGGGTGCTGGGTGCTGCTGGGTGCTGGTGCTGCTGGGTGCTGGTGCTGGGCGGTGCTGGTGCTGCTGGGTGCTGGTGCTGGTGCTGCTGCTGCTGGTGCTGCTGGTGCTGCTGCTGGGTGCTGGTGCTGCTGGTGCTGGGGTGCTGGGTGCTGCTGGTGCTGTGCTGGTGCTGCTGGTGCTGCTGGGTGCTGGTGCTGGTGCTGCTGGGTGCTGGGGTGCTGCTGGTGCTGCTGTGCTGGGCTGGTGCTGATGGTGCTGGTGCTGGTGCTGCTGGGTGCTGCTGCTGGTGCTGCTGCTGGTGCTGCTGGGTGCTGGTGCTGGTGCTGCTGCGCTGCTGGTGCCGGTGCTGGTGCTGGTGCTGGTGCTGGTGCTGCTGGGTGCTGGCGCTGCGCTGGTGCTGCTGTGCTGGCGGGTGCTGGGCTGGTGCTGCTGCTGGTGCTGCTGGGCGCTGGTGCTGCTGGGTGCTGGTGCTTGGTGCTGGTGCTGGGTGCTGGGTGCTGGGTGCCGGTGCTGCCGGTGCTGCTGCGCTGGTGCTGGTGCTGGGCACTGGTGCTGGTGCTGCTGCGCCGGGTGCTGCTGGTGCTGGTGCTGCTGGTGCTGGTGCTGGGTGCCTGGTGCTGGTGCTGCTGGTGCTGCTGGTGCTGCGCTGCGCTGGTGCTGGTGCTGGTGCTGCTGGGGTGCTGCTGCTGGTGCTGGGTGCTGTGCTGCTGGGTGCTGGTGCTGCTGGTGCTGCTGGTGCTGGTGCTGGGTGCTGGTGCTGCTGGGTGCTGGTGCGCTGGGTGCTGGTGCTGCTGGGTGCTGGTGCTGCTGGTGCTGCTGCTGGTGCTGGTGCTGCTGGTGCTGCTGTGTTGGTGCTGCTGGGTGCTGGTGCTGCTGGTGCTGCTGGTGCTGCTGGGTGCTGGTGCTGCTGGGGTGCTGGTGCTGCTGGGTGCTGGTGGGTGCTGGTGCTGCTGGGTGCTGGTGCTGCTGGTGCTGCTGGGGGTGCTGGTGCTGGTGCTGCTGGGTGCTGGTGCTGGGTGCTGCTGGTGCTGCTGCGCTGGTGCTGCTGGGCGTGCTGTGCTGGTGCTGGTGCTGGGTGCTGGTGCGCTGGTGCTGCTGGTGCTGGTGCTGCTGGGGCTGGTGCTGCTGGTGCTGCTGGGTGCTGCTGGGGTGCTGGTGCTGCTGGGTGCTGGTGCTGCTGGGTGCTGTGCTGGCTGCTGGTGCTGCTGGGGTGCTGGTGCTGCTGGGTGCTGTTCTGTCTCTAATCATCTTCCACTGTATGGTCCTTCAGCTACCACTATTATACGTTAACTACCACTATTATAGGTCAACTTCAACTACCACTATTATACGTTAACTACCACTTATGGTCCTTCAGCTACCACTATTATACGTTAACTACCACTATTATAGGTCAACTTCAACTACCACTATTATACGTCAGCTACCACTATTATAGGTCAACTTTAACATATTATTTTCAGCTACCTCTATTATTGACGTCAACTTCAACTACCACTATTATTGACGTCAACTTCAACTTACTATTATTGAAGTCAACTTGAACATATTAATTTCAACTACCACTATTATTGACGTCAACTTGAACATATTAATTTCAGCTACCACTGTTATTGAAGTCAACTTCAACTACCACTATTATTGACGTCAACTTGAACATATTAATTTCAGCTACCACTATTATTGACGTCAACTTCAACTTTTACTGACGTCAACTTGAACATATTTATTTCAACTACCCTATTATTGACGTCAACGAACATAATTTCAGCTACCATATTTTGACGTCACTTCACTATTATTGAAGTCACGAACATATTAATTTCAACTACCACTATTATTGACGTCACGAACATATTAATTTCAGCTACCACTATTATTGAAGTCAACTTGAACATATTAATTTCAACTACCACTATTATTGACGTCAACGAACATATTAATTTCAGCTACCACTGTTATTAAGTCACTTCAACTACCACTATATTGACGTCAACTTGAACATATTAATTTCAGCTACCACTATTATTGACGTCAACTTCAACTACCACTATTACTGACGTCACGATATTATTTCAACTACCCCTATTATTGACGTCAACTTGAACATATTAATTTCAGCTACCACTATTTTTGACGTCAACTTCAACTACCACTATTATTGAAGTCAACTTGAACATATTAATTTCAACTACCACTATTATTGACGTCAACTTGAACATATTAATTTCAGCTACCACTATTATTGAAGTCAACTTCAACTACCACTATTATTGACGTCAACTTGAACATATTAATTTCAGCTACCTCTATTATTGACGTCAACTTGAACATATTAATTTCAGCTACCTCTATTATTGAAGTCAACTTGAACATAATTTTGGCTACCTCTATTATTGACGTCAACTTGAACATATTAATTTCAGCTACCTCTATTATTGCTGAGGCTAAGTATATGTATTATGACAACCACCACTATTGTATCTTGTGTGTGTGTGTGTGTGTGTCACAATTACACTTGCATGTTTTTTACAGGGATTAGCCAACCTGAGCACAGGTCACTGACCCACATCGGGGCCTGGGCGGGGGGGTGAAATGTAACAATAATAATAATAATGACAACAATAATAATTAGTTCATAGTAAATAAAATTTGTAGCAAAAAATAGAAAATAAGATAATAATAACAACTGATAATAATATTAATATAGAACCATAATAGTGAGAAACAATATATGTACTATATGTTGTGTTGTCAATAGTAAGAGAAACAATTGAGACCCAACTGTGTGTAAATGAGGCAGAAAGTCAGATGAGCAACCTGTATGATATCTTGATTTCAACTAACCCGGCCTATATTATACCGGAGTTTTCAGAAATGGATCATCAACAACCACTATTATTATCAACCACTATTATTAACCACAATTATTATCAACCACTACTATCAACCACTATTATTATCAACCACTATTATTATCAACCACTATTATTGTCAACCACTATTGTCAACCACTATTGTTGACCACTATTATCAACCACTATTATTATCAACCACTATTATTATCAACCACTATTATTATCAACCACTATTGTCAACCACTATTATCAACCACTATTGTTAACCACTTATCAACCACTATTGTTAACCACTATTATTATCAACCACTATTATCAACCACTATTATTATCAACCACTATTATTATCAACCATATTATTAACAACTATTATCAACCACTATTGTCAACCACTATTATTATCAACCACTATTGTTAACCACTATTATCAACCACTATTATTATCAACCACTATTATTATCAACCACTATTATTATCAACCACTTTATTATCAACCACTATTATCAACCACTATTATTGTCAACCACTATTATTATCAACCACTATTGTTGACCACTATTATCAACCACTATTATTATCAACCACTATTATTATCAACCACTATTATTATCAACCACTAAGCTGTAGTCTCTCTATAACAAACTTCTGATTATAGGTGATCGATAAGAACATTATACCGCCCCAGTGTAGTAAATAATTGTCTGGCAAATATTTGTAAGGGATTGTCTGTCTGTCTGTCTGTCTGTCTGTCACTCGTGTGTGGGGAGAGGAAGGGAGGGGTGGGGGGGGGGGGAAGGTAGGAGGGAGAGGGAGGTACGAGGGAGAGAGGGGAGGGAGGGAGGTGCAGAGAGATAATGGAATACGCCCGTCACTCTGATGGACGGTTACCTAAAGTGAGTTAGACAGCCCTGGGATAGAACCCATCTATGTGTTGTGCTGAGCCTGCTGCCCACCCCGCCACGGCCTCTTCTTCCTCTCTCTCTCTCTCTCTCTCTCTCATCGTCTCCTCTTTGGTCTCTAATAATTGTGGTTGGTTCAGCCACTGTAGTTGGTCACGCCAACTTGGTCAGCACAATGGCGGTGTATATTGTTATTGGTAATGTTATTATCGGTAGTGCTGTGTCATGATGTATAGTGTTCTGTTATTATCGACAGTGTGTTACGTAGTGTAGTGTTATGTAGGGTAGTGCTGTGTTATGTAGTGCAGTGTAGTGCTGTATTATGATGTGTCGTACTGTATTGTGTGACCTGTGGTATAATGGTTAGCACGCTTGCCTCGCAAGCGAGCGGACCTAGTTCGATCCCCGGACAGGGTGAAACTGGGGCAAGTTCTTTGCGTCATTTGCCTCTCTTCTCCAGCAGTAATTGGGGACCTGGATGTTATTCTATTTGCGGATCGTGTTCCGGGGTAATGGTTAGCCAGTGCAGTTTGCGAGTTGTCCGGTTTCTCCGGACTATTCCTTGACACTGGGTCATGCAGCTCGTTAACTTCGCTGTGGTTGTAGTGTTGAACAGCTTCTACACCTCAAACAAATTCACGCCTGGGTGGCCCTTGGGCGTATGATGGACAGGTTACTAAGGCGAAACCCAACAACTAGGCTATCGGCAGTCCATTGCAACTCCCTCCCCAGTTGTTGCAACACTTGCACCACTGGATCAGGAAAGAGAGAGCCAACACGTGAGTTGTAGTCTGCGCCCCAGCCTCACCACATATATCAACCCATGCAGCCATCATCCACCTCATCATACCTGTCATCATCATCACAATCCCTATACCCTCAAAAGTCTTATGGCGACGGACGGGTGGCGACAGGGACAGGCAGGAGTGACCGCCGGGAGTCTCTAGTCACAACTCTGTGCATGGGCGGCACAGAGACCTGGTCACATGTACAGGAGACCTGGTACACATGTACAGAGGGGCCTGGTACACATGTATAGAGGAGACCTGGTACACATGTACAGAGGAGACCTGGTACACATGTACAGAGGACCTGGTACACATGTACAGAGGAACCTGGTAACATGTGAGGCCTGACATGTGGGAGACCTGGTACATGTCAGAGGAGACCTGGTACACATGTACAGAGGACCTGGTACATGTACAGAGGGACCTGGTACACATGTGGAGGACCTGTCACATGTACAGGGAGACCTGGTACACATGTAGAGGGAGACCTGGTACACATGTACAGAGGACTGGTACACATGTACAGAGAGACCTGGTACACATGTGCAGAGAGGAGACCTGGTACACATGTACAGAGGACCTGGTACACATGTACAGAGGGAGACCTGGTACACATGTGCAGAGGGAGACCTGGTACACATGTGGGGAGACCTGGTACACATGTACAGAGGACCTGGTACACATGTGCAGAGGGACCTGGTACACATGTACAGAGGACCTGGTACACATATACAGAGGGACCTGGTACACATGTGCAGGGGACCTGGTACCACATGTACAGAGGGACCTGGTACACATGTACAGAGGAGACCTGGTACACATGTAGAGGGACCTGGTACACATGTACAGAGGAGACCTGTGCACATGTACAGAGGGACCTGGTACACATATCTGGAGGGACCTGGTACACATGTCAGGGGACCTGGTACACATGTACAGAGGGACCACACATGTACAGGGAACCTGGTACACATGTACAGAGGAGACCTGGGACACATGTGCAGAGGACGGGTGCACATGTGGAGGGACCTGGTGCACATGTAGGGGACCTGGTACACATGTACAGAGGAGACCTGGTACACATGTACAGAGACCTGGTACATGTACAGAGGAGACCTGGTACACATGTACAGAGGGAGACCTGGCACATGTACAGGAGACCTGGTACACATGTACAGAGGGACCTGGTACACATGTACAGAGGAGACCTGGTACACATGTACAGAGGGACCTGGTACACATGTACAGAGACCTGCTGCACATGTACAGAGGAGACCTGGTACATGTACAGGAGACCTGGCACATGTACAGAGGAGACCTGGCACATGTACAGAGGGAGACCTGCACACATGTACAGAGGAGACCTGCACACATGTACAGAGGAGACCTGGTACACATGTGTACAGAGGAGACCTGGTACACATGTACAGAGGAGACCTGGTACACATGTATGGGAGACCTGGTACACATGTACAGAGAGACCTGGTATGCATGTGCAGAGGGAACCTGGTACACACATGTATAGAGGAGACTGGTGACACATGTACAGAGGAGACCTGGTACACATGTACAGAGGGAGACCTGGTACACATGTGCAGAGGAGACCTAGGCACATGTATGGAGGAGACCTGGCACACATGTACAGAGTGGAGACCTGGCACACATGTAAGAGGAGACCTGGCACACATGTATAGAGGGCTGGCACATGCAGAGGAGACCTGGTACACATGTATAGAGGAGACCTGGTACACATGTAGTGGAGACCTGGTACACATGTACAGAGGAGACCTGGTACACATGTACAGAGGAGACCTGGTACACATGTACAGAGAGGACCTGGTACACATGTACAGAGGAGACCTGGAGACATGTGTACAGAGAGACCTGGTACACATGTACAGAGGGAGACCTGGTACACATGTACAGAGGAGACCTGGTACACATGTGATAGAGGAGACCTGGTACACATGTATAGAGAGACCTGGTACACATGTACAGAGGAGACCTGGTACACATGTACAGAGGAGACCTGGTACACATGTACAGAGGAGACCTGGTACACATGTACAGAGGGACCTGGTACATGTACAGAGGAGACCTGGTACACATGTATAGAGGGAGACCTGGTACACATGTACAGAGACCTGTACACACAATATGATACACATATACATTTACAAGTGACTTGGTACAATGTACAGTGACCTGGTACACATATACAGTGAACTGGTACAATGTACAGTGACCTGGTACAATGTACAGTGACCTGGTACACATGTACAGTGATCTGGTACACATGTACAGTGACCTGGATAACAAAAGCAGTGACCTGATACACATGTGCAGTGACCTGATACACATATACAGTGACCTGGTACAATGTACAGTGATCTGATACACATGTACGAGTGACCTGATACACATGTGCAGTGACCTGGTACACATGTACAGTGACCTGGTAATGTACAGTGACCTGGTACACATGTACAGTGACCTGGTACACATGTACAGTGACCTGGGATGACCTGAGGTACTGCAGTCTCGGGAATCAATAGCTCAGCGCCGGTCAGATTAAAGAGAAACATTTGACATAACGCCGTGAACACTACCCGTGGTGAACACTACCTGTGGTGAACACTACCTGTGGTGAACACTACCTGTGGTGAACACTACCTGTGGTGGTGAACACTACCTGTGTGAACACTACCTGTGGTGGTGAACACTACCTGTGGTGGAGACACTACCCGTGGTGGTGAACACTACCTGTGGTAACTACCTGTGGTGAACACTACCCGTGGTGAACACTACTGTGGTGAACACTACTGTGGTGAACACCCGTGGTGGTGAACACTCACCTGTGGTGGTGAACACTACCCGTGGTGGTGAACACTACCTGTGGTGGTGAACACTACCCGTGGTGGTGAACACTACCTGTGGTGAACACTACCTGTGGTGAACACTACCTGTGTGGTGAACACCTGTGGTGAACACTACCTGTGGTGGGTGAACACCACCTGTGGTGGTGAACACCACCCGTGGTGGTGAACACTACCCGTGGTGGTGAACACTACCCGTGGTGGGGAACACTACCCCGTGGTGGTGAACACTACCCGTGGTGGTGAACACTACCCGTGGTGGTGAACACTACCTGTGGTGAACACTACCTGTGGTGAACACTACTGGTGGTGAACACTCCCCGTGGTGGTGAACACTACCGTGGTGGTGAACACCCGTGGTGGTGAACACACCCGTGGGTGAACACTCGTGTGGTGAACACCCCGTGGTGGTGAACACACCGTGGTGGTGAACACTACCTGTGGTGGTGAACACTACCCGTGGTGGTGAACACTCCCGTGGTGGTGAACACCCCCGTGGTGGTGAACACTACCCGTGGTGGTGAACACTCCCCGTGGTGGTGAACACTACCCGGTGGTGAACACTACCCGTGGTGGTGAACACTACCCGTGGTGGTAACACTACCCGTGGTGGTGAACACTACCCGTGGTGAACACTACCCGTGGGGTGAACACTACCGTGGTGGTGAACACTACCCGTGGTGGTGAACACCACCCGTGGTGGTGAACACTACCCGTGTGGTGAACACTACCTGTGGTGGTAACACACCGTGGTGGTGAACACTACCCGTGGTGGTGAACACTACCCGTGGTGGTGAACACTACCCGGTGGTGAACACTACCCGTGGTGGTGAACATACCTGTGGTGGTGAACACTACCCGTGGTGGTGAACACCACCTGTGGTGGTGAACACTACCTGTGGTGGTGAACACTACCTGTGGTGGTGAACACTACCGGTGGTGAGAACACTACCTGTGGTGAACACTACCCGTGGTGGTGAACACTACCCGTGGTGGTGAACACTACCGTGGTGGTGAACACTACCCGTGGTGGTGAACACTACCCGTGGTGGTGAACACTACCCGTGGTGGTGAACACTACCCGTGGTGGTGAACACCACCCGGGTGAACACCCGTGGTGGTGAACACTACCCGTGGTGGTGAACACTACCCGTGGTGGTGAACACTACCTGTGGTGGTGAACACTACCCGTGGTGGTGAACATCACCGTGGTGGTGAACACTACCCGTGGTGGTGAACACTACCCGTGGTGGTGAACACTACCCGGTGGTGAACACTACCCGTGGTGGAATACGGGTGAACACTACCTGTGGTGGTGAACACTACCCGTGGTGGTGAACACTACCCGTGTGGTGAACACTACCCGTGGTGGTGAACACCACCGTGGTGGTGAACACTACCGTGGTGGTGAACACTCCTGTGGTGAACACTACCCGTGTAGGTGAACACTACCGTGGTGAACACTCGTGGTGGTGAACACTACCCGTGGTGGTGAACACTACCCGTGGTGGTGAACACTACCCGTGGTGGTGAACACCACCGTGGTGGTGAACACTACCCGTGGTGGTGAACACTACCTGTGGTGAACACTCCTGTGGTGAACACTACCTGTGGTGGTGAACACTACCTGTGGTGGTGAACACTACCTGGTGGTGAACACTACCTGTGGTGAGAACACTACCCGTGGTGTGAACACTACCGTGGTGGTGAACACTACCCGTGGTGGTGAACACTCACCGTGGTGGTGAACACTACCCGTGGTGGTGAACACTACCCGTGGTGGAACACTACCGTGGTGGAGCACCTGGTGGTGAACACTACCGTGTGAACACTACCCGTGGTGGTGAACACTACCCGTGGTGGTGAACACTACCCGTGGTGGTGAACACTACCCGTGGTGGTGAACACTACCCGTGGTGGTGAACACTACCCGGTGGTAACACCCCGTGTGGAACATACCCGTGTGGGAACACTACCCGTGGTGGTGAACACCACCCGTGGTGGTGAACACCACCGTGGTGGTGAACACCACCGTGGTGGAACACTACCTGTGGTGGTGAACACTACCCGTGGTGGTGAACACTACCCGTGGTGGTGAACACTACCCGTGGTGGTGAACACTACCCGTGGTGGTGAACACTACCGTGGTGGTGAACACTACCTGTGGTGAACACTACCGTGGTGAACACTCGTGGTGGTGAACACTACCCGTGGTGGTGAACACACCCTGGTGGTGAACACTACCCGTGGTGGTGAACACTTACCCGTGGTGGAGAACACTACCCGGTGGTAAACCCCTGTGGTGAACACTACCCGTGGTGGTGAACACCACCCGTGGGGTGAACATACCCGTGGTGGTGAACACCGTGGTGGTGAACACTACCCGTGGTGGTGAACACTACCCGTGGTGGTGAACACTACCTGTGGTGGTAACACTACCCGTGGTGGTGAACACTACCCGTGGTGGTGAACACTACCGTGGTGGTGAACACTACCTGTGGTGGTGAACACTACCCGTGGTGGTGAACACTACCTGTGGTGGTGAACACTACCCGTGGTGTGAACATCACTGGTGGTGAACACCACCCGTGGTGAACACTACCCGTGGTGGTGAACACTACCGTGGTGGTGAACACTACCCGTGGTGGTGAACACTCCCGTGGTGGTGAACATACCCGTGGTGAACACTACCTGTGTGGTGAACACCCTTGTGAACACTACCCGTGGTGGTGAACACCGCGGTGGACACCCGTGGTGAACACTACCCGTGGTGAACACTCCCGTGGTGGTGATGACTACCCGTGGTGGTGAACACACCCGTGGTGGTGAACACTACCCGTGGTGGTGAACACCCCCGTGGTGGTGAACACTCACCCGTGGTGGTGAACACTACCTGTGGTGGTGAACACTACCCGTGGTGGTGAACACTACCGTGGTGGTGAATACCCGTGGTGGTGAACACTCCCGTGGTGGTGAACACTCCCGGTGGTGGTGAACACTACCTGTGGTGGTGAACACTACCCGTGGTGGAACACTACCGTGGTGGTGAACACTACCGTGGTGGTGAACACTACCCGTGGGTGAACACTACCCGTGGTGGTGAACACTCCCCGTGGTGAACACACCCGTGGTGGTGAACACCACCCTGGTGGTGAACACTCCCCGTGGTGGTGAACACTACCTGTGGTGGTGAAGACCACCCGTGGTGGTGAACACCCCGTGGTGGTGAACACTACCCGTGGTGGTGAACACTACCCGTGGTGGTGAACACTACCTGTGTGGTGAACACCCCGTGGTGGTGAACACTCCCCGTGGGTGAACACTACCTTGGTGGTGAACACTACCCGTGGTGGTGAACACTACCCGTGGTGGGTGAACACTACCCGTGGTGGTGAACACTCGTGGTGGTGAACACTACCCGTGGTGGTGAACACTACCTGTGGTGGTGAACACCACCTGTGGTGGTGAACACTACCCGTGGTGGTGAACACTACCTGTGGTGGTGAACACTACCTGTGGTGGTGAATATTACCTGTGGTGGCAGAAACACCAATTGCAGCAATACGTAACCGAACGAAGCATAACGA
>NW_024723902.1:0-23949 GCF_018991925.1 Homarus americanus | reverse complement strand
CATATAAAGTTAATTTAACGGCGTTTAGAACTTGTTTAACGCCAATTAATATTCATTTAACGCCGTTTCAAGTTAGTTTAACGCCATTTGAAGTTAATTTAACGCCATTTGAAGTTAGTTTAACGCCATTTAAAGTTGCATTAAAGCCATTTGAAGTTAGTTTAATGGCATTTGAAGTCAGTTTAACGCCATTTGTAGATACTTTAATGCCATTTGAAGCTAATTTAACGCCATTTGAAGGAATTATACTAAAAAATTGCGTTAAACTGACTTCAAATTGCTTTAAACTAACTTAAAATGGTATCAAACTAACTTCAAATAGAGTTCACCTAACTCGAAATGTCGTTTAACTAACCTTAAATAGGGTTAAACTAACTTTAAATGGTGTTAAACTAACATGAAATGGAATTTACTTAATTTTAAATAGCGTTCAACTAACTATAAATAGCATTCAACTAACTGTAAATAGCGTTAAAATAATTCTAAATGGAATTAAACTAACCTTAAAGTACGTTAAATGCGTTTCAAATGACGTTAAACTTACTTTAAACGGCGTGATATGAACTTCAATTGGTGTTAAACATGATTTAAATGCCATTAGACTACCTTTAAATGGCGTTAAACTAACTTTAAATGGCGTTAAACTAACTTTAGATTGCGTTAAACTTAATTTAAATGGCTTTAAAATAAATGTAAATGGTTTTTAACTAACTTTTAATGGGGTTGATCCAAATTCAAACCGCGTTAAATTAACATTAAATGGCATTAAACGTGCTTCAAATGGTGTCAAACCAACTTTAAATGGCGTGAAACAAACTTCAAATGGCTTGAAACTAACTTTAAATGGCATTAAATGCGTTTCAAATATCGTTCAACTAACTTTAAACGGCGTTAAATTAACTTTAATTTCCGTTAAACATGTTTTACATGGTGTTAAACTATCTTTAAATGGCGTTAAACTAACTTTAAATGGTGTTAAAAATACTCTAAATAGCGTTAAACTTACTTTAAATGGAGTTAAAATAACTTCAAATTGCATTAAACTAACTTTAAATGGCAAGTTTAACGCCATTTAAAATTAGTTTGACACCTATTTAAGCACGTTTACCGCTATTTAAAGTTATTTTAACGCCATTTAAAGTTAATTTAATGCTATTAACAGTTAATTGAATGCTTTTTAAAGTTATGTGTACTCCATTTGATGTTAGTTTAACGCCATTTGAACTTAGTTTAATGCCATTTGAAGTAAGTTTAATGCCATTTGAAGTTACTTTAACGTCATTTGAAGTTAGCTAAATGTCATTTGAAGTTATGTGAACTCCATTTGAAGTTAATTTAATGCCAATTAAAGTTTGTTTAATGCCATTTAAAGTTAGTTTAATGCCATTTACAGTTAGTTGATTGTCATTTAACATTAGTTCAACGCCATTTAAAGTTATGTGAACTCCATTTGATGCTAGTTTAATGCCATTTAAAGTTTGTTTAACGCCATTTAAAGTTCGTTTAATGCCATTTAAAGTTCGTTTAATTCCATTTAAGGTTAGTTTAACGCCATCTACAGTTAGTTGAATGCAATTTAAAGTTAGTTGAACGCCACTTAAAGTTAGGTGAACTCCATTTGAAGTTAGTTTAATGCCATTTAAAGTTTGTTTAATGCCATTTGATGCTATTTAAAGTTAGTTGAATGCTATTTAAAGTTAGTTTAACCCCATTTAAATTTAGTTTAACGCCATTCAAAGGATGTTAACGCCAATTAATGTTAGTTTACCACCATTTATAGTTAGTTTAATGCCATTTGAAGTTAGTTTAACGCAATTTGAAGTTAGTTTACGCCATTTGAAATTAGATTAACGCCATTTGATGTTAGTTTAACGACATTTGAAAAGCATTTGACGCTATTTAACGTTAGTTTCACGCCATTTAAAGTTTGTTAAACGCCCTTTAAAGTTAGTTTAATGCCATTTGAAGCATATTTAATACCATTTAAAGTTAGTTTAACACCATTTGTAGCACATTTAACGCCTTTTAAAGTTAGTTTTACGTAATTTACAGTTAGTTCAACTAACTTTAAATGGCGTTAAACTAACTTTAAACGGCATTAAATGAACTTTAATTGGTGTTAAAATATCTTCAAATTGTATTAAATTAACTTTAAATGGCGTTAAACCAACTTGACACGGCATTAAACAAACTTTAAACGGCGTTCAACTAACATTAAATCGCGTTAAACTAACTTTAAATGACTTTAAATTAACTTTAAATTTCGTTAAACTAACTTCAAATAGCGTTAAACTAACATTAAATGGCGTTAAACAAACTTTAAATGGCGTTTAACAAACGTTAAATAGCATCAAATGCTTTTCAAATGGCGTTAAACTAACTTTAAAGGGCGTTAAACAAATTTCAAATTTCCTGAAACTAACTTTAAATGGCGTTAAATGTGTTTCAAATGGCGTTGAACTAACTTTAAATGGTGTTAAACTAACTTTAAATGTCGTTAAACATTCTTCAAATGGCGTTAAACATTCTTCAAATGGTGTTAAAAAACTTCAAATGGCGTTAAACTAACTTCAAATGGCGTTATGCTAACTTCAAATGGCATTAAACTAAGTCTAAATGGAGTTAAACTTATTTTAAATGGCGTTAAACCAACTTTAAATGGCGTTATACTAACTTTATGGCGTTAATCTAGAAACATACAATGTTAAACTCACTTTAATTGGCGTTAAACCAGATTGCAAATGGCGTTAAGCTAACATTAATGGCCTTAAACTAACTTTAAATGGGGTTAAACAAACTTTAAATGGCATTTAACTAACTTTTAAATAGTGTTCAACTAACTTTAAATGGTATTAATAACATTAAATGGCATTAAACGAATAATAAATGGCGTTAAAAGTAGCTTTAACGCATTTAAGTAATTTAAAGTCATTTAGTTTAACGCCATTTAAAGTTGGTTAGTTTAATGCCGTTTCAAGTTAATTAACGCCATTTAAAGTTAATTTAATGCAATATGAAGATATTTTAATTCCATATAAAGTTAGTTTAACGCCATTTGAAGTTTGTTTAGCACCATTTAAAGCATGTTTACCGAAAATTAAAGTTAATTTAACGCTGTTTAATGTTAGTTTAACGCCATTTGAAACGCATTTCACGTCATTTAAAATTAGTTTAACGCCATTTAAAGGTAGTTGAACGCCATTTAAAGTTAGTTTAATGCGGTTTCAAGTTGGTTTAACGCCATTTAAAGTTAATTTAATGCAAAATGAAGATATTTTAACTCCATTTAAAGTTAGTTTAACGCCATTTGCAGTTTGTTTAACACCATTTAAAACAAATTTAAAGTTAGTTTCACGGCATTTGAAATTTGTTTAACGCCCTTTAAAGTTAGTTTAATGTCATTTGAAGCCGTTTAACGCCATTTAATGTTAGTTTAACGCCTTTTGAAGTTGTATTAACTCCATTAAAAGTTAGCTTAAAGCCATATACAGGTAGTTTAACGCCATTTAAAGTTAGTTTAACGCCATATAAAGTTAATTTAACGGCGTTTAAAACTTGTTTAACGCCAATTAATATTCATTTAACGCCGATTCAAGTTAGTTTATCGCCATTTGAAGTTAGTTTAACGCCATTTGGAGTTAGTTTAACGCCATTTAAAGTTGCATTAAAGCCATTTGAAGTTAGTTTAATGGCATTTGAAGCGGGTTTATTGCCATTTGTAGTTACTTTAATGCCATTTGAAGCTAGTTTAACGCCATTTGAAGGAATTATACTAAGAAATTGTGTTAAACTGATTTCAAATGGCGTTAAACAAACTTAAAATGGTATCAAACTAACTTCAAATAGAGTTCACCTAACTCGAAATGGCGTTAAATTAACTTTAAATGGGGTTAAACTAACTTTAAATGGTGTTAAACTAACATGAAATGGAATTTACTTAACTTTAAATGGCGTTCAACTAACTTTAAATAACATTCAACTAACTGTTTATAGCGTTAGAGTAATTCTAAATGGAATTAAACTAACCTTAAAGTACGTTAAATGCGTTTCAAATGACGTTAAACTAACTTTAAACGGCGTGATATGAACTTCAATTGGTGTTAAACATGATTTAAATGCCGTTAGACTACCTTTAAATGTCGTTAAACTAACTTTAAATGGCGTTAAACTTACTTTAGATTGCGTTAAACTTAATTTAAATGGCTTTAAAATAACTGTAAATGGTTTTTAACTAACTTTTAATGGGGTTGATCCAAATTCAAACCGCGTTAAATTAACATTAAATGGCATTAAACGTGCTTCAAATGGTGTCAAACTAACTTTAAATGGCGTGAAACAAACTTCAAATGGCTTGAAACTAACTTTAAATGGCATTAAATGCGTTTCAAATATCGTTCAACTAACTTTAAACGGTGTTATATTAACTTTAATTTCCGTTAAACATGTTTTACATGGTGTTAAACTATCTTTAAATGGCGTTAAACTAACTTTAAATGGTGTTAAAAATACTCTAAATAGCGTTAAACTTACTTTAAATGGAGTTAAAATAACTTCAAATTGCATTAAACTAACTTTAAATGGCAAGTTTAACGCCATTTAAAATTAGTTTCACACCTATTTAAGCACGTTTACCGCTATTTAAAGTTATTTTAACGCCATTTAAAGTTAGTTTAATGCTATTTACAGTTAATTGAATGCTTTTTAAAGTTATGTGTACTCCATTTGAACTTAGTTTAATGCCATTTGAAGTAAGTTTAATGCCATTTGAAGTTACTTTAACGTCATTTGAAGTTAGCTAAATATCATTTGAAGTTACGTGAACTCCATTTGAAGTTAATTTAATGCCAATTAAAGTTTGTTTAATGCCATTTAAAGTTAGTTTAATGCCATTTACAGTTAGTTGATTGTCATTTAACATTAGTTCAACGCCATTTAAAGTTATGTGAACTCCATTTGATGCTAGTTTAATGCCATTTAAAGTTTGTTTAACGCCATTTAAAGTTCGTTTAATGCCATTTAAAGTTCGGTTAATTCCATTTAAGGTTAGTTTAACGCCATCTACAGTTAGTTGAATGCAATTTAAAGTTAGTTGAACGCCACTTAAAGTTAGGTGAACTCCATTTGAAGTTAGTTTAATGCCATTTAAAGTTTGTTTAATGCCATTTGAAGTTAGTGTGATGCCATTTAAAGTTAGTTGAATGCTATTTAAAGTTAGTTTAACCCCATTTAAATTTAGTTTAACGCCATTCAAAGCATGTTAACGCCAATTAATGTTTGTTTAACACCATTTATAGTTAGTTTAATGCCATTTGAAGTTAGTTTAACGCAATTTGAAGTTAGTTTAACACAATTTGAAATTAGATTAACGCCATTTGATGTTAGTTTGACCACATTTGAAAAGAATTTGACGCTATTTAACGTTAGCTTCACGCCATTTAAAGTTTGTTAAACGCCCTTTAAAGTTAGTTTAATGCCATTTGAAGCATGTTTAACACCATTTAAAGTTAGTTTAACACCATTTGTAGCACATTTAACGCCTTTTAAAGTTAGTTTTACGCAATTTACAGTTAGTTCAACTAACTTTAAATGGCGTTAAACCAACTTGACACGGCATTAAACAAACTTTTAATTGGTGTTAAAATATCTTCAAATTGTATTAAAATTAACTTCATCGTCATATAATAGCGTTAAACTAACATTAAATGGCGTTAAACAAACTTTAAATGGCGTTTAACAAACGTTAAATAGCATCAAATGCTTTTCAAATGGCGTTAAACTAACTTTAAAGGGCGTTAAACAAATTTCAAATTTCCTGAAACTAACTTTAAATGGCGTTAAATGTGTTTCAAATGGCGTTAAACTAACTTTAAATGGTGTTAAACTAACTTTAAATGTGGTTAAACATTCTTCAAATGGCGTTAAACATTCTTCAAATGGTGTTAAAAAACTTCAAATGGCGTTAAACTAACTTCAAATGGCGTTATGCTAACTTCAAATGGCATTAAACTAAGTCTAAATGGAGTTAAACTTATTTTAAATGGCGTTAAACCAACTTTAAATGGCGTTATACTAACTTTAATGGCGTTAATCTAAATTTATACAATGTTAAACTCACTTTAATTGGCGTTAAACAGATTGCAAATGGCGTTAAACTAACATTAAATGGCCTTAAACTAACTTTAAATGGGGTTAAACAAACTTTAAATGGCATTTAACTAACTTTAAATAGTGTTCAACTAACTTTAAATGGTATTAAACTAACATTAAATGGCATTAAACGAATAATAAATGGCGTTAAAGTAACTTTAACGCATTTAAAATTAATTTAAAGTCATTTAAAGTTAGTTTAACGCCATTTAAAGTTAGTTGAACGCCATTTATAGTTTGTTTAATGCCGTTTCAAGTTGGTTTAACGCCATTTAAAGTTAATTTAATGCAATATGAAGGTATTTTAACACCATTTAAAGTTAGTTTAACGCCATTTGAAGTTTGTTTAACACCATTTAAAGCATGTTTACCGAAAATTAAAGTTAATATAACGCTGTTTAATGTTAGTTTAACGCCATTTGAAACGCATTTCACGTCATTTAAAATTAGTTTAACGCCATTTAAAGGTAGTTGAACGCCATTTAAAGTTAGTTTAATGCGGTTTCAAGTTGGTTTAACGCCATTTAAAGTTATCTTAATGCAAAATGAAGATATTTTAACTCCATTTAGAGTTAGTTTAACGCCATTTGCAGTTTGTTTAACACCATTTAAAACAAATTTAAAGTTAGTTTCACGGCATTTGAAATTTGTTTAACGCCCTTTAAAGTTAGTTTAATGTCATTTGAAGCCGTTTAACGCCATTTAATGTTAGTTTAACGCCTTTTGAAGTTGTATTAACTCCATTAAAAGTTAGCTTAAAGCCATATACAGGTAGTTTAACGCCATTTAAAGTTAGTTTAACGCCATATAAAGTTAATTTAACGGCGTTTAAAACTTGTTTAACGCCAATTAATATTCATTTAACGCCGATTCAAGTTAGTTTATCGCCATTTGAAGTTAGTTTAACGCCATTTGGAGTTAGTTTAACGCCATTTAAAGTTGCATTAAAGCCATTTGAAGTTAGTTTAATGGCATTTGAAGCGGGTTTATTGCCATTTGTAGTTACTTTAATGCCATTTGAAGCTAGTTTAACGCCATTTGAAGGAATTATACTAAGAAATTGTGTTAAACTGATTTCAAATGGCGTTAAACAAACTTAAAATGGTATCAAACTAACTTCAAATAGAGTTCACCTAACTCGAAATGGCGTTAAATTAACTTTAAATGGGGTTAAACTAACTTTAAATGGTGTTAAACTAACATGAAATGGAATTTACTTAACTTTAAATGGCGTTCAACTAACTTTAAATAACATTCAACTAACTGTTTATAGCGTTAGAGTAATTCTAAATGGAATTAAACTAACCTTAAAGTACGTTAAATGCGTTTCAAATGACGTTAAACTAACTTTAAACGGCGTGATATGAACTTCAATTGGTGTTAAACATGATTTAAATGCCGTTAGACTACCTTTAAATGTCGTTAAACTAACTTTAAATGGCGTTAAACTTACTTTAGATTGCGTTAAACTTAATTTAAATGGCTTTAAAATAACTGTAAATGGTTTTTAACTAACTTTTAATGGGGTTGATCCAAATTCAAACCGCGTTAAATTAACATTAAATGGCATTAAACGTGCTTCAAATGGTGTCAAACTAACTTTAAATGGCGTGAAACAAACTTCAAATGGCTTGAAACTAACTTTAAATGGCATTATATGCGTTTCAAATATCGTTCAACTAACTTTAAACGGCGTTAAATTAACTTTAATTTCCGTTAAACATGTTTTACATGGTGTTAAACTATCTTTAAATGGCGTTAAACTAACTTTAAATGGTGTTAAAAATACTCTAAATAGCGTTAAACTTACTTTAAATGGAGTTAAAATAACTTCAAATTGCATTAAACTAACTTTAAATGACAAGTTTAACGCCATTTAAAATTAGTTTGACACCTATTTAAGCACGTTTACCGCTATTTAAAGTTATTTTAACGCCATTTAAAGTTAATTTAATGCTATTTACAGTTAATTGAATGCTTTTTAAAGTTATGTGTACTCCATTTGATGTTAGTTTAACGCCATTTGAACTTAGTTTAATGCCATTTGAAGTAAGTTTAATGCCATTTAAGTTACTTTAACGTCATTTGAAGTTAGCTAAATGTCATTTGAAGTTACGTGAACTCCATTTGAAGTTAATTTAATGCCAATTAAAGTTTGTTTAATGCCATTTAAACTTAGTTTAATGCCATTTACAGTTAGTTGATTGTCATTTAACATTAGTTCAACGCCATTTAAAGTTATGTGAACTCCATTTGATGCTAGTTTAATGCCATTTAAAGTTTGTTTAACGCCATTTAAAGTTCGTTTAATGCCATTTAAAGTTCGTTTAATTCCATTTAAGGTTAGTTTAACGCCATCTACAGTTAGTTGAATGCAATTTAAAGTTAGTTGAACGCCACTTAAAGTTAGGTGAACTCCATTTGAAGTTAGTTTAATGCCATTTAAAGTTTGTTTAATGCCATTTGATGCTATTTAAAGTTAGTTGAATGCTATTTAAAGTTAGTTTAACCCCATTTAAATTTAGTTTAACGCCATTCAAAGCATGTTAACGCCAATTAATGTTAGTTTAACACCATTTATAGTTAGTTTAATGCCATTTGAAGTTAGTTTAACGCAATTTGAAGTTAGTTTACGCCATTTGAAATTAGATTAACGCCATTTGATGTTAGTTTAACGACATTTGAAAAGCATTTGACGCTATTTAACGTTAGTTTCACGCCATTTAAAGTTTGTTAAACGCCCTTTAAAGTTAGTTTAATGCCCTTTGAAGCATATTTAATACCATTTAAAGTTAGTTTAACACCAATTGTAGCACATTTAACGCCTTTTAAAGTTAGTTTTACGCAATTTACAGTTAGTTCAACTAACTTTAAATGGCGTTAAACTAACTTTAAACGGCATTAAATGAACTTTAATTGGTGTTAAAATATCTTCAAATTGTATTAAATTAACTTTAAATGGCGTTAAACCAACTTGACACGGCATTAAACAAACTTTAAACGGCGTTCAACTAACATTAAATCGCGTTAAACTAACTTCAAATGACTTTAAATTAACTTTAAATTTCGTTAAACTAACTTCAAATAGCGTTAAACTAACATTAAATGGCGTTAAACAAACTTTAAATGGCGTTTAAGAAACGTTAAATAGCATCAAATGCTTTTCAAATGGCGTTAAACTAACTTTAAAGACGTTAAACAAATTTCAAATTTCCTGAAACTAACTTTAAATGGCGTTAAATGTGTTTCAAATGGCGTTAAACTAACTTTAAATGGTGTTAAACTAACTTTAAATGTGGTTAAACATTCTTCAAATGGCGTTAAACATTCTTCAAATGGTGTTAAAAAACTTCAAATGGCGTTAAACTAACTTCAAATGGCATTATGCTAACTTCAAATGGCATTAAACTAAGTCTAAATGGAGTTAAACTTATTTTAAATGGCGTTAAACCAACTTTAAATGGCGTTATACTAACTTTTTTAATGTAAGAATTCATAAATGTTAACCGATTTCACTATGTTAAATTAGATTAAAATGGCGTTAAATCAATATCAGTCGCTCTGAACTAACTTTAATGGTTACAATGGCATTTAATTAACTTTAAAGTGTTCAACTAACTTTAAATGGTGGAAGAATTAACATTAAAATGGTATTAACGAATATTAAATGGCAAGCAGCTAACTTACGCATTTAAAATACCAAAGTCAAAGGTTAACGTTACTTGGTGTTGAAGTTGAACGCCATTTATAGTTTGGTTTAATGCCGTTTGGTTTAACGCGCCAGTTAACAATGCAACGGAAGGTATTTTTAACACCATTTAAAGTTATCAACGCCAGTTTGTTTAATACCATTTAAAGCATGTTTACCGAAAATTAAAGTTAATTTAACGCTGTTTAATGTTAGTTTAACGCCATTTGAAACGCATTTCACGTCATTTAAAATTAGTTTAACGCCATTTAAAGGTAGTTGAACGCCATTTAAAGTTAGTTTAATGCGGTTTCAAGTTGGTTTAACGCCATCTAAAGTTAATTTAATGCAAAATGAAGATATTTTAACTCCATTTAAAGTTAGTTTAACGCCATTTGCAGTTTGTTTAACACCATTTAAAACAAATTTAAAGTTAGTTTCACGGCATTTGAAATTTGTTTAACGCCCTTTAAAGTTAGTTTAATGTCATTTGAAGCCGTTTAACGCCATTTAATGTTAGTTTAACGCCTTTTAAAGTTGTATTAACTCCATTAAAAGTTAGCTTAAAGCCATATACAGGTAGTTTAACGCCATTTAAAGTTAGTTTAACGCCATATAAAGTTAATTTAACGGCGTTTAAAACTTGTTTAACGCCAATTAATATTCATTTAACGCCGATTCAAGTTAGTTTATCGCCATTTGAAGTTAGTTTAACGCCATTTGGAGTTAGTTTAACGCCATTTAAAGTTGCATTAAAGCCATTTGAAGTTAGTTTAACGCCATTTGAAGGAATTATACTAAGAAATTGTGTTAAACTGATTTCAAATGGCGTTAAACTAACTTAAAATGGTATCAAACTAACTTCAAATAGAGTTCACCTAACTCGAAATGGCGTTAAATTAACTTTAAATGGGGTTAAACTAACTTTAAATGGTGTTAAACTAACATGAAATGGAATTTACTTAACTTTAAATGGCGTTCAACTAACTTTAAATAACATTCAACTAACTGTTTATAGCGTTAGAGTAATTCTAAATGGAATTAAACTAACCTTAAAGTACGTTAAATGCGTTTCAAATGACGTTAAACTAACTTTAAACGGCGTGATATGAACTTCAATTGGTGTTAAACATGATTTAAATGCCGTTAGACTACCTTTAAATGTCGTTAAACTAACTTTAAATGGCGTTAAACTTACTTTAGATTGCGTTAAACTTAATTTAAATGGCTTTAAAATAACTGTAAATGGTTTTTAACTAACTTTTAATGGGGTTGATCCAAATTCAAACCGCGTTAAATTAACATTAAATGGCATTAAACGTGCTTCAAATGGTGTCAAACTAACTTTAAATGGCGTGAAACAAACTTCAAATGGCTTGAAACTAACTTTAAATGGCATTAAATGCGTTTCAAATATCGTTCAACTAACTTTAAACGGTGTTATATTAACTTTAATTTCCGTTAAACATGTTTTACATGGTGTTAAACTATCTTTAAATGGCGTTAAACTAACTTTAAATGGTGTTAAAAATACTCTAAATAGCGTTAAACTTACTTTAAATGGAGTTAAAATAACTTCAAATTGCATTAAACTAACTTTAAATGGCAAGTTTAACGCCATTTAAAATTAGTTTCACACCTATTTAAGCACGTTTACCGCTATTTAAAGTTATTTTAACGCCATTTAAAGTTAGTTTAATGCTATTTACAGTTAATTGAATGCTTTTTAAAGTTATGTGTACTCCATTTGAACTTAGTTTAATGCCATTTGAAGTAAGTTTAATGCCATTTGAAGTTACTTTAACGTCATTTGAAGTTAGCTAAATATCATTTGAAGTTACGTGAACTCCATTTGAAGTTAATTTAATGCCAATTAAAGTTTGTTTAATGCCATTTAAAGTTAGTTTAATGCCATTTACAGTTAGTTGATTGTCATTTAACATTAGTTCAACGCCATTTAAAGTTATGTGAACTCCATTTGATGCTAGTTTAATGCCATTTAAAGTTTGTTTAACGCCATTTAAAGTTCGTTTAATGCCATTTAAAGTTCGTTTAATTCCATTTAAGGTTAGTTTAACGCCATCTACAGTTAGTTGAATGCAATTTAAAGTTAGTTGAACGCCACTTAAAGTTAGGTGAACTCCATTTGAAGTTAGTTTAATGCCATTTAAAGTTTGTTTAATGCCATTTGATGCTATTTAAAGTTAGTTGAATGCTATTTAAAGTTAGTTTAACCCCATTTAAATTTAGTTTAACGCCATTCAAAGGATGTTAACGCCAATTAATGTTAGTTTACCACCATTTATAGTTAGTTTAATGCCATTTGAAGTTAGTTTAACGCAATTTGAAGTTAGTTTACGCCATTTGAAATTAGATTAACGCCATTTGATGTTAGTTTAACGACATTTGAAAAGCATTTGACGCTATTTAACGTTAGTTTCACGCCATTTAAAGTTTGTTAAACGCCCTTTAAAGTTAGTTTAATGCCATTTGAAGCATATTTAATACCATTTAAAGTTAGTTTAACACCATTTGTAGCACATTTAACGCCTTTTAAAGTTAGTTTTACGTAATTTACAGTTAGTTCAACTAACTTTAAATGGCGTTAAACTAACTTTAAACGGCATTAAATGAACTTTAATTGGTGTTAAAATATCTTCAAATTGTATTAAATTAACTTTAAATGGCGTTAAACCAACTTGACACGGCATTAAACAAACTTTAAACGGCGTTCAACTAACATTAAATCGCGTTAAACTAACTTTAAATGACTTTAAATTAACTTTAAATTTCGTTAAACTAACTTCAAATAGCGTTAAACTAACATTAAATGGCGTTAAACAAACTTTAAATGGCGTTTAACAAACGTTAAATAGCATCAAATGCTTTTCAAATGGCGTTAAACTAACTTTAAAGGGCGTTAAACAAATTTCAAATTTCCTGAAACTAACTTTAAATGGCGTTAAATGTGTTTCAAATGGCGTTGAACTAACTTTAAATGGTGTTAAACTAACTTTAAATGTCGTTAAACATTCTTCAAATGGCGTTAAACATTCTTCAAATGGTGTTAAAAAACTTCAAATGGCGTTAAACTAACTTCAAATGGCGTTATGCTAACTTCAAATGGCATTAAACTAAGTCTAAATGGAGTTAAACTTATTTTAAATGGCGTTAAACCAACTTTAAATGGCGTTATACTAACTTTAATGGCGTTAATCTAAATTTATACAATGTTAAACTCACTTTAATTGGCGTTAAACAGATTGCAAATGGCGTTAAACTAACATTAAATGGCCTTAAACTAACTTTAAATGGGGTTAAACAAACTTTAAATGGCATTTAACTAACTTTAAATAGTGTTCAACTAATTTTAAATGGTATTAAACTAACATTAAATGGCATTAAACGAATAATAAATGGCGTTAAAGTAACTTTAACGCATTTAAAATTAATTTAAAGTCATTTAAAGTTAGTTTAACGCCATTTAAAGTTAGTTGAACGCCATTTATAGTTTGTTTAATGCCATTTCAAGTTGGTTTAACGCCATTTAAAGTTAATTTAATGCAATATGAAGGTATTTTAACACCATTTAAAGTTAGTTTAACGCCATTTGAAGTTTGTTTAACACCATTTAAAGCATGTTTACCGAAAATTAAAGTTAATATAACGCTGTTTAATGTTAGTTTAACGCCATTTGAAACGCATTTCACGTCATTTAAAATTAGTTTAACGCCATTTAAAGGTAGTTGAACGCCATTTAAAGTTAGTTTAATGCGGTTTCAAGTTGGTTTAACGCCATTTAAAGTTAATTTAATGCAAAATGAAGATATTTTAACTCCATTTAGAGTTAGTTTAACGCCATTTGCAGTTTGTTTAACACCATTTAAAACAAATTTAAAGTTAGTTTCACGGCATTTGAAATTTGTTTAACGCCCTTTAAAGTTAGTTTAATGTCATTTGAAGCCGTTTAACGCCATTTAATGTTAGTTTAACGCCTTTTGAAGTTGTATTAACTCCATTAAAAGTTAGCTTAAAGCCATATACAGGTAGTTTAACGCCATTTAAAGTTAGTTTAACGCCATATAAAGTTAATTTAACGGCGTTTAAAACTTGTTTAACGCCAATTAATATTCATTTAACGCCGATTCAAGTTAGTTTATCGCCATTTGAAGTTAGTTTAACGCCATTTGGAGTTAGTTTAACGCCATTTAAAGTTGCATTAAAGCCATTTGAAGTTAGTTTAATGGCATTTGAAGCGGGTTTATTGCCATTTGTAGTTACTTTAATGCCATTTGAAGCTAGTTTAACGCCATTTGAAGGAATTATACTAAGAAATTGTGTTAAACTGATTTCAAATGGCGTTAAACAAACTTAAAATGGTATCAAACTAACTTCAAATAGAGTTCACCTAACTCGAAATGGCGTTAAATTAACTTTAAATGGGGTTAAACTAACTTTAAATGGTGTTAAACTAACATGAAATGGAATTTACTTAACTTTAAATGGCGTTCAACTAACTTTAAATAACATTCAACTAACTGTTTATAGCGTTAGAGTAATTCTAAATGGAATTAAACTAACCTTAAAGTACGTTAAATGCGTTTCAAATGACGTTAAACTAACTTTAAACGGCGTGATATGAACTTCAATTGGTGTTAAACATGATTTAAATGCCGTTAGACTACCTTTAAATGTCGTTAAACTAACTTTAAATGGCGTTAAACTTACTTTAGATTGCGTTAAACTTAATTTAAATGGCTTTAAAATAACTGTAAATGGTTTTTAACTAACTTTTAATGGGGTTGATCCAAATTCAAACCGCGTTAAATTAACATTAAATGGCATTAAACGTGCTTCAAATGGTGTCAAACTAACTTTAAATGGCGTGAAACAAACTTCAAATGGCTTGAAACTAACTTTAAATGGCATTAAATGCGTTTCAAATATCGTTCAACTAACTTTAAACGGTGTTATATTAACTTTAATTTCCGTTAAACATGTTTTACATGGTGTTAAACTATCTTTAAATGGCGTTAAACTAACTTTAAATGGTGTTAAAAATACTCTAAATAGCGTTAAACTTACTTTAAATGGAGTTAAAATAACTTCAAATTGCATTAAACTAACTTTAAATGGCAAGTTTAACGCCATTTAAAATTAGTTTCACACCTATTTAAGCACGTTTACCGCTATTTAAAGTTATTTTAACGCCATTTAAAGTTAGTTTAATGCTATTTACAGTTAATTGAATGCTTTTTAAAGTTATGTGTACTCCATTTGAACTTAGTTTAATGCCATTTGAAGTAAGTTTAATGCCATTTGAAGTTACTTTAACGTCATTTGAAGTTAGCTAAATATCATTTGAAGTTACGTGAACTCCATTTGAAGTTAATTTAATGCCAATTAAAGTTTGTTTAATGCCATTTAAAGTTAGTTTAATGCCATTTACAGTTAGTTGATTGTCATTTAACATTAGTTCAACGCCATTTAAAGTTATGTGAACTCCATTTGATGCTAGTTTAATGCCATTTAAAGTTTGTTTAACGCCATTTAAAGTTCGTTTAATGCCATTTAAAGTTCGTTTAATTCCATTTAAGGTTAGTTTAACGCCATCTACAGTTAGTTGAATGCAATTTAAAGTTAGTTGAACGCCACTTAAAGTTAGGTGAACTCCATTTGAAGTTAGTTTAATGCCATTTAAAGTTTGTTTAATGCCATTTGATGCTATTTAAAGTTAGTTGAATGCTATTTAAAGTTAGTTTAACCCCATTTAAATTTAGTTTAACGCCATTCAAAGCATGTTAACGCCAATTAATGTTAGTTTACCACCATTTATAGTTAGTTTAATGCCATTTGAAGTTAGTTTAACGCCATTTGAAGTTAGTTTACGCCATTTGAAATTAGATTAACGCCATTTGATGTTAGTTTAACGCCATTTGAAGCATTTAAAGTTTGTTTAATGCCATTTGAAGCATATTTAATACCATTTAAAGTTAGTTTAACACCATTTGTAGCACATTTAACGCCTTTTAAAGTTAGTTTTACGCAATTTACAGTTAGTTCAACTAACTTTAAATGGCGTTAAACTAACTTTAAACGGCATTAAATGAACTTTAATTGGTGTTAAAATATCTTCAAATTGTATTAAATTAACTTTAAATGGCGTTAAACCAACTTGACACGGCATTAAACAAACTTTAAACGGCGTTCAACTAACATTAAATCGCGTTAAACTAACTTTAAATGACTTTAAATTAACTTTAAATTTCGTTAAACTAACTTCAAATAGCGTTAAACTAACATTAAATGGCGTTAAACAAACTTTAAATGGCGTTTAACAAACGTTAAATAGCATCAAATGCTTTTCAAATGGCGTTAAACTAACTTTAAAGGGCGTTAAACAAATTTCAAATTTCCTGAAACTAACTTTAAATGGCGTTAAATGTGTTTCAAATGGCGTTAAACTAACTTTAAATGGTGTTAAACTAACTTTAAATGTGGTTAAACATTCTTCAAATGGCGTTAAACATTCTTCAAATGGTGTTAAAAAACTTCAAATGGCGTTAAACTAACTTCAAATGGCGTTATGCTAACTTCAAATGGCATTAAACTAAGTCTAAATGGAGTTAAACTTATTTTAAATGGCGTTAAACCAACTTTAAATGGCGTTATACTAACTTTAATGGCGTTAATCTAAATTTATACAATGTTAAACTCACTTTAATTGGCGTTAAACAGATTGCAAATGGCGTTAAACTAACATTAAATGGCCTTAAACTAACTTTAAATGGGGTTAAACAAACTTTAAATGGCATTTAACTAACTTTAAATAGTGTTCAACTAACTTTAAATGGTATTAAACTAACATTAAATGGCATTAAACGAATAATAAATGGCGTTAAAGTAACTTTAACGCATTTAAAATTAATTTAAAGTCATTTAAAGTTAGTTTAACGCCATTTAAAGTTAGTTGAACGCCATTTATAGTTTGTTTAATGCCGTTTCAATTTGGTTTAACGCCATTTAAAGTTAATTTAATGCAATTTGAAGTGATTTTAAGTCCATTTAAAGTAAGTTTAATCCCATTTAAAGTTAGTTTAACACCATTTAAAACGTGTTTAACGAAAATTAAAGATAATTTAACGCCATTTAAAGTTAGTTTCACGCCATTTTAAATTTGTTAAACGCCATTTAAAGTTAGTTTAAAGCCATTTGAAGCACGTATAACGCCATTTAAAGTTATTTTAACGCCATTTAAAGTTAGTTTAATGCTATTTACAGTTAATTGAATGCTTTTTAAAGTTATGTGTACTCCATTTGATGTTAGTTTAACGCCATATGAACTTAGTTTAATGCCATTTGAAGTTAGTTTAATGCCATTTGAAGTTACTTTAACGTCATTTGAAGTTAGCTAAATGTCATTTGAAGTTACGTGAACTCCATTTGAAGTTAATTTAATGCCATTTAAAGTTTGTTTAATGCCATTTGAAGTTAGTTTAATGCCATTTACAGTTAGTTGATTGTTATTTAACATTAGTTCAACGCCATTTAAAGTTATGTGAACTCCATTTGATGTTAGTTTAATGCCATTTAAAGTTTGTTTAACTCCATTTAAAGTTCGTTTAATGCCATTTAAAGTTCGTTTAATTCCATTTAAGGTTAGTTTAACGCCATCTACAGTTAGTTGAATGCAATTTAAAGTTAGTTGAACGCCACTTAAAGTTAGGTGAACTCCATTTGAAGTTAGTTTAATGCCATTTAAAGTTTGTTTAATGCCATTTGAAGTTAGTGTGATGCCATTTAAAGTTAGTTGAATGCTATTTAAAGTTAGTTTAACCCCATTTAAATTTAGTTTAACGCCATTCAAAGCATGTTAACGCCAATTAATGTTTGTTTAACACCATTTATAGTTAGTTTAATGCCATTTGAAGTTAGTTTAACGCAATTTGAAGTTAGTTTAACGCCATTTGAAATTAGATTAACGCCATTTGATGTTAGTTTGACCACATTTGAAAAGCATTTGACGCTATTTAACGTTAGCTTCACGCCATTTAAAGTTTGTTAAACGACCTTTAAAGTTAGTTTAATGCCATTTGAAGCATGTTTAACACCATTTAAAGTTAGTTTAACACCATTTGCAGCACATTTAACGCCTTTTAAAGTTATTTCAACGCAATTTACAGTTAGTTCAATGCCATTTGAAGTTAGTTTAATGCCATTTAAAATTAGGTTTAACGCCATTTGAAGTTAGTTTAAAGCCATTTGAAAAGCAATTGAAGTCATTTAAAGTTAGTTTCACGCCATTTGAAGTTAGTTTAACACCATTTAAAGATAATTTGAAGTCATTTAAAGTTAGTTTAACGCCATTCAAAGGTAATTGAACGCCATTTATAGTTAGTTTAATGCCATTTCAAGTTGGTTTAATGCCATTTAAAGTTAATTCAATGCCATTCAAAGGTAATTGAACGCCATTTATAGTTAATTTAACGCCATTTGAAGTTTGTTTAACACAATTTAAAGCATGTTTAACGAAAATTAAAGTTAATTGAAGGCCATTTATAGTTAGTTTAATGCCATTTCAAGTTGGTTTAACGCCATTTAAAGTTAATTTAATGCAATATGAAGGTATTTTAACACCATTTAAAGTTAGTTTAACGCCATTTGAAGTTTGTTTAACACCATTTAAAACATGTTTAACTAAAATTAAAGTTAATTTAACGCTGTTTAAAGTTAGTTTAACGCCATTTGAAACGCATTTCACGCCATTTAAAGTTAGTTTCACGCCATTTGAAATTTGCAACGCCCTTTAAAGTTAGTTTAACGCCATTTGAATCAAGTTTAACGCCATTTAAGTTAGTTTAACGCCATTTAAAGTTAGTTTAATGCTATTTACATTTAGTTGAATGCTATTTAAAGTTTGTTGAACGCCTTTTAAAGTTAGGTGAACTCCATTTGAAATTAGTTTAATGCTATTTGAAGTTAGTTTAACATCATTTGAAGTTAGCTTAACGTCATTTGAAGTTAGTTTAACGCCATTTAAATTTAGTTTAACCCCAATTAATGTTACTCTAACTCCATTTAAAGTTAGTTGAACGCCATTTAAAGTTAGTTTAACCCCATTTAAAGTAAGTTTAACGCCATTTAATGTTAGGTTAACGCCATTTGAAGTTAGTTTAACGTCATTTGAAGTTAGTTTAATGCCATTTGAAATTAGATTAACGCCATTTATAGTTATTTTAATTACAATTGAAGTTTGTTTAACGCTATTTAAAGTTAGTTTCACGCCATTTAAAAATTATTTAACGCAGTTTGAAGTTAGTTTAACGCCAATGAAGTTAGTTTAACGCCATTTGAAACGCATTTAACGCCCTTTAAGGATAGTTTCACACCATTTAATATTTTTTTAAACGTTGTTTAAGGTTGATTTAACGCCATTTGAAGTTTGTTTAACGCTATTTAAAGTTAGTTTAACGCCATTTGAAGTTAGTTTAACACCATTTAAAGTTAGTTGAATGCTATTTAAAGTTTGTTTAACCCCATTTAAATTTAGTTTAACGCCATTCAAAGCATGTTTACGCCAATTAATGTTAGTTTAACACCATTTATAGTTATTTTAATGCTATATGAAGTTAGTTTAACACCATTTATAGTTAGTTTAATGCCATTTGAAATTAGGTTTGACGCCATTTGAAGTTAGTTTAACGCCATATGAAGTTAGTTTAACGCCATTTAAAGGTAGTTGAACGCCATTTAAAGTTAGTTTAATGCCGTTTCAAGTTAATTAACGCCATTTAAAGTTAATTTAATGCAATATGAAGATATTTTAACTCCATATAAAGTTAGTTTAACGCCATTTGAAGTTTATTTAGCACCATTTAAAGCATGTTTACCGAAAATTAAAGTTAATTTAACGCTGTTTAATGTTAGTTTAACGCCATTTGAAACGCATTTCACGTCATTTAAAATTAGTTTAACGCCATTTAAAGGTAGTTGAACGCCATTTAAAGTTAGTTTAATGCGGTTTCAAGTTGGTTTAACGCCATTTAAAGTTAATTTAATGCAAAATGAAGATATTTTAACTCCATTTAAAGTTAGTTTAACGCCATTTGCAGTTTGTTTAACACCATTTAAAACAAATTTAAAGTTAGTTTCACGGCATTTGAAATTTGTTTAACGCCCTTTAAAGTTAGTTTAATGTCATTTGAAGCCGTTTAACGCCATTTAATGTTAGTTTAACGCCTTTTGAAGTTGTATTAACTCCATTAAAAGTTAGCTTAAAGCCATATACAGGTAGTTTAACGCCATTTAAAGTTAGTTTAACGCCATATAAAGTTAATTTAACGGCGTTTAAAACTTGTTTAACGCCAATTAATATTCATTTAACGCCGATTCAAGTTAGTTTATCGCCATTTGAAGTTAGTTTAACGCCATTTGGAGTTAGTTTAACGCCATTTAAAGTTGCATTAAAGCCATTTGAAGTTAGTTTAATGGCATTTGAAGTCGGTTTATTGCCATTTGTAGTTACTTTAATGCCATTTGAAGCTAGTTTAACGCCATTTGAAGGAATTATACTAAGAAATTGTGTTAAACTGATTTCAAATGGCGTTAAACTAACTTAAAATGGTATCAAACTAACTTCAAATAGAGTTCACCTAACTCGAAATGGCGTTAAATTAACTTTAAATGGGGTTAAACTAACTTTAAATGGTGTTAAACTAACATGAAATGGAATTTACTTAACTTTAAATGGCGTTCAACTAACTTTAAATAACATTCAACTAACTGTTTATAGCGTTAGAGTAATTCTAAATGGAATTAAACTAACCTTAAAGTACGTTAAATGCGTTTCAAATGACGTTAAACTAACTTTAAACGGCGTGATATGAACTTCAATTGGTGTTAAACATGATTTAAATGCCGTTAGACTACCTTTAAATGGCGTTAAACTAACTTTAAATGGCGTTAAACTAACTTTAGATTGCGGTAAACTTAATTTAAATGGCGTTAAAATAACTGTAAATGGTTTTTAACTAACTTTTAATGGGGTTGATCCAAATTCAAACCGCGTTAAATTAACATTAAATGGCATTAAACGTGCTTCAAATGGTGTCAAACTAACTTTAAATGGCGTGAAAGAAACTTCAAATGGCTTGAAACTAACTTTAAATGGCATTAAATGCGTTCAAATATCGTTCAACTAACTTTAAACGGCGTTAAATTAACTTTAATTGCCGTTAAACATGTTTTACATGGTGTTAAACTATCTTTAAATGGCGTAAAACTATCTTTAAATGGTGTTAAAAATACTCTAAATAGCGTTAAACTTACTTTAAATGGAGTTAAAATAACTTCAAATTCCATTAAAATAACTTTAAATGGCGTTTAACTAACTCTAAATGGCTTTAAACTAACTTTAAATGTGGTTAAACTAACTTTAAATGGCGTTAAACTAACTTTAAACAGCGTTCAACAAATTTTGAATGGCGTGAAACTAACCTTAATGAGCTTTAAATGCGTTTCAAATGGCGTTAAACTAACTTTAAACGGCGTTAAATGAACTTTAAATGGCGTTAAACTAACTGTAAATGGATTTATACTAACTTTTAATGGGGTTTATCCAACTTCAAACAGCGTTAAACTAACATTAAACGAACTTTAAATGGTGTTAAAATGTCTTCAAATAGAGCTAAACTTACTCTATATGGCGTTAACCTAACTTTAAATGGCTTTAAATGTGCTTCAAATGGCGTTAAACTAACTTTATATGGCGTTAAATGAGTTTCAAGTATCGTTCAACTAACTTTTAAATGGTGTTAAAATAAATTTAATTGGCGTTAAACTAACTTTAAATATCGTTAAACAAAATTCATATGGCGTCAAACTAACTTTAAATGACGTTAAACCAACTTCAAATGGCGTTAAACTAACTTCAAATGGCGTTAAACTAACCTCAAATGCCATTAAACTAACTTCAAATGGCTTTAATGCAACTTTAAATGGCGTTAAACTAACTTCAAATGGGGTTAAACTAACTTCAAATTTCGTTAAATGAATATTAATTAGCGTTAAACAAGTTCCAAACGCCGTTAAATTAACTTTATATGGCGTTAAACTAACTTTAAATGGCGTTAAACTACCTGTATATGGCTTTAAGCTAACTTTTAATGGGGTTAATACAACTTCAAAAGGCGTTAAACTAACATGAAATGGCGTTAAACGGCTTCAAATGATATTAATCTAACTTTAAAGGGCGTTAAACAAATTTCAAATGCCGTGAAACTAACTTTAAATTTGTTTTAAATGGTGTTAAACAAACTGCAAATGGCGTTAAACTAACTTTAAATGGAGTTAAAATATCTTCATATTGCATTAAATTAACTTTAAATGGCGTTAAACCAACTAGAAACCGCATTAAACTAACTTTAAATGGCGTTCAACTACCTTTAAATGGCGTTAAACTAATTTTAAATGACGTGAAATGCGTTTCAAATGGCGTTAAACTAACATTAAACAGCGTTAAATTAACTTCAAATGGCGTTAAATCAACCTTAAACAGCGTTTAAAAAAATATTAAATGGTGTGAAACTATCCTTAAAGGGCGTTAAATGCGTTTCAAATGGCGTTAAACTAACTTCATTGGCGTTAAACTAACCTTAAACTGCGTTAAACAAATTTTAAATGGCGTGAAACTAACTTTAAATAGCGTTAAACAAACTTCAAATGTAATTAAAATAACTTTAAATGGCGTTAATCTTATTACAAATGGCGTTAAACTAACTTCAAATGGCGTTAAACTAACTTCAAATGGCGTTAAACTAACTTTAAATGCCGTTAAACTAACTTTAAATGGCGTTAAACTAACTTTAATTGTCGTTAACCTAACATTAAATGGCGTTAAACTTTCTTTAAATGGGGTTAAACTAACTTTAAATGGCGTTCAACTAACTTTAAATGGAGTTAGAGTAACATTAATTGGGGTTAAACTAAATTTAGATGGCGTTAAACTAACTTTAAATGGGGTTAAACTAACTTTAAATGGTGTTAGACTAACATTAATTGGCGTTAAACTAAATTTAAATGGCGTTAAACTAACTTCAAATGACGTTAAGCAAACTTCAAATGATGTTAAACTAACTTCAAATAGCATTAAACTAATTTCAAATGGAGTTCACCTAACTTTAAAAGGCGTTCAACAAACTTTAAATAGCATTCAACCAAATGTAAATAGCATTAAACTAACTTTAAATGGCGTTAAACTAACTTAAATGGCGTTAAACTTGAATCAAATGGCGTTAAACTAACTTTAAAGGGCGTTGCAAATTTCAAATGGCGTGAAACTAATTTTAAATGGCGTGAAATGCGTTTCAAATGGCGTTAAACTAACTTTAA
Source organism: Homarus americanus (assembly GCF_018991925.1). Taxonomy (NCBI): domain Eukaryota; kingdom Metazoa; phylum Arthropoda; class Malacostraca; order Decapoda; family Nephropidae; genus Homarus; species Homarus americanus. Next base: position 725 of record NW_024723902.1, on the reverse strand, counting down.
ACAGCGTTAAATTAACTTTAATTTTAGTTAAACATGTTTTAAATGGTGTTAAACAAACTTCAAATGGCGTTAAACTAACTTTAAATGGGGTTATAATACCTTCATATTGCATTAAATTAACTTTAAATGACGTTAAACCAACTTGAAATGGCATTAAACTAACTATAAATGGCGTTCAATTACCTTTAAATGGCGTTAAACTAACTTTGAATGACGTGAAATTCGTTTCAAATGGCGTCAAACTAACTTTAAACAGCTTTAAATTAACTTTAATTTTCGTTAAACATGCTTTAAATGGTGTTAAACAAACTTCAAATGGCGTTAAACTAACTTTAAATGGGGTTAAAATACCTTCATATTGCATTAAATTAACTTTAAATGGCATTAAACCAACTTGAAATGGCATTAAACTAACTATAAATGGCGTTCAATTACCTTTGAATGGCGTTAAACTAACTTTAAATGACTTCAAATTACCTTTAACTGGTGTTAAACTAACTTCAAATGGCGTGAAACTAACTTTAAATGACTTCAATTGCTTTTCAAATGGCTTTAAACTAACTTCAAATGGCGTTAAACCTAATTTTAAATGGCATTAAACTAACTTCAAATGGCATTGAACTAACTGTAAATTGCGTTGAAATAACTTTAAAAGGCGTTAAATGTGCTGCAAATGGTGTTAAACTAACTTTAAATGATGTTAAACATGCTTCAAATGGCATTAA